>NC_045745.1:4858664-4866440 GCF_008692095.1 Etheostoma spectabile | reverse complement strand
TTTTTTTTTTTTTTTTTTTTAAAAGCAATTAGGACTGGTTGCCTACTTGTGGTGATTTCTATATTTATGGCCAATTAGCAATGGAAGCCGTTCCTTTTACCGTCCCCTGTAGTATGGTTTCTTTCCCCTTTTGAGAAGCCTGGCACTTAGTGAGTGAGTGAGTGGGAGGGAGAAGAGTAAGCAATAGAGGGAGGGAGGGAGGGAGGGAGGGAGTGAGAGAGGTATGTCACGCACTGGATTACAACCAGTGTGTGTTTGTGAGACGGAGACTGCCGCCACTCTGCAAGGCTTTGAGCTTTGACTCAACCTGAAAAGGTTGACAAAAGTTTCAACAGAAAGTTTGCAGCACACTGATTCTGCACTCTGGACAGGTAAGAGGAGTCCACATTGGGAACAGTATTTTGCGACTTGAGAGTAGTAATCTTTTTCTTTTTGCGGAGCTGTGTGCAAAAGGGGGTGTGTCTGGAAAAGAAAACGAGTGTAGGGAAGTAAGACGGCAGCACTAAACAGTGAGAACTTTGATCCAATTTAGAATTCTGTCCCCTGTAATCGAAACAGTGAGGACAGTTTCAAGTTGTGTCCCTGTAATCAAAGTATTGTAGTTAAGTGTAGTCCTAAACACAAGGAAGTGAAAACTATGTCCTTGTTTTGTCTAGCTGCCTGCCTGTGTGGGTTACTCTCTTCATACTGAACATGCACTGGGCTTCCTGACTGAGCTTGTATATGCACAGGAAGAAAACGTCTTCCATGCCAGTTTTTCTTTTCATGTCAGTTATTTATTGATTAAGTGTTGGCTCAATGTTGCACTTTGTCATCATTTATAGCCAGTGTTTAACTTGTAGCTTAACTATGTGTGTAACCACTGTTCAGATATCCAGTATTAGAGTGACTGAGGAACCTCTTGGTTGTGTTGTTGGGAGGATTAGGACACCCCCCACGGCATGGCAACTCAGCTGGAGCCCCTTTTGGTGGGTTGGGTGTAAGGGAGAGTTGTGGAGTTTGTCCACATCTGCCGTCTATTTCTCCTGCAGTTATCTGTTTGGCTGCTCGTAATCTGATGAGGAATGTTGAGTTTGCAGTTCCTGTAAATCGGTGTCTCTGCCAGCGGGTCAGGTCAGCCAATCTGCTCCAAGGTATCCATCGTCACACTTCATGCATGTGCCTGCACGTCGGTCTCCAGCACTGCATACTGGGGAGTGTGTTTACATTGACTTGACCTGATTTGTCAAGAATACTTGTCCCAGGTTCAACCATCCCTCTGTATGCACCACATGCTTCTTGAGCTTAAATTGTGTTTTTTTTTTGTGATAACGGGGTTGAATGATAAAATGTAAAGTACATCCATATACCTCAACAATGCAATAATTTGTGCCAGCTTTCATTCTACTTTCTGTACTTTAGACCAAGGAAGGTTGGGTTCTGGAATCCAGCCCCTTTTATGCAATCACACAATCCACAACCGCCCACATGCACACACACACCCGATGTCTGAAAGTAGTGTGTTTATTTGTTGGCAGGAGCCATCGCTGGCACGGCAGAGCCCAGTAGACAGAAGGAGAGGGAGCGATCTGAAGAGGAGCGCCCAGACCGACTGTCTACAGCACTGGCTGGCAGCATGGTGAGCCACTCACCATCTATACGTACTGTGCTGTAGATCCCTGATTGCTATTAAACCAGTTGTTGCTCCTAACTTGCTGAGACTTTTTCACACTTCCACAGGAAATGGCAAAATGCTCTTCCAGGCCACAGGGTTTTGCAACATGTTCAATGACACCATGCACTACTCAAACATTTGTCAATGTTTCAACTTGCCACACATGTGCTTTTGGGCTGCAGTTAATTGTACATATTTTTAAAACTATGTATCGGTTTCCTGTTTTTTTTTTTTTGTAATACAGCAAGTTCCGTAAATGATACTTTATAATATGGCCTCTCAGAAATGCAGAAACTTAGTAATCTGTTCTTTTTAATTAAATATGCAGTAAAAAAAGGAGTGTTCATTAGATTATGATAAACAAGACACATGTATTAGTGATCAATGTTGCTTTAAAAAAGGGACACATTTTCTTTAACGGAGGCATCAGATTCATGTCTACCAGGCGGTTCCTTGAATTTCTAACCATGATGTGGTTGTGTTTTGGGGTGGGAAGTTGATGAGGGATCATGTAATTGTTGCTGTGTTATCGACCCCTACTAGTTGTTCATGATCCCTGCACAGAGGGAGAATGGGATCGTTTGGGGTCAAACAACCCACAAATAAATAATGAATGTAGCCATAGTCGGCACTAAACAGTAATTTGCTGGACACCAATGGAAGTGAGTGAAAGTAGATCATCCTCGGGCAGCTTTTCACTTCACCCGAGTAGTAGTTTCCTCGGCAGGGTTACGACTTTATTGCATTTCTGTTTCATTCAGGAACTTGCTGCTGCATCAGTAAAAGTGTATCAACCGGTAACAGATGTTGCAAGTCTTTGATGTAGCTCCCCGCCACGTGTCTCCTGTACAACGCTCTGTTTTGGAATATTGAAAGCAAGACACTGAACCCCAACATGCATATTCAGTAGCCGTCGTACTGAACATAAACCCCAGCTAAATGTCCAAAATGCAAAATAAAATGCGTGTGCTGTAGTCCAGTGGTGAAGGTGTCCACCCAGGAGGACCAAGGCATCACTCTGCTACAGTAAGTACTGAATTGGAATATATCTATTTCTACTGGTTGTTCTGTAGTGGATGCTACTGTCTAGTCGGCTCTGAAGCAAAACTGAGACTAAATATTTTTGTATTATGTAACAGGATCATGATTGGTGCAGAACGATGGAGAACTAATGGTGCTGCTTCAAGTTCCTACATGCACTTTTGTTTGAATCGGAGTGTTTTCAGTGTGTCAGACTTGGCTCTACGTGAGACGAGCAGCGGTTTGTCTAATCATGCTGCAGTCATGGGCTGTAGGGTTGTAATTACACTGAAGCCTAGTAAATACAATGCAAGCACGATGCAAAACTATATAGGTAACAACTACTTGCATTTTTAAAAGAGCCATACAAGCTTGGAATACATTTTATTCATATAGCATTTTTGAGAACCCTCATAGACACTTTACAGAAAGAAGCCAAGTGTGTGCACTGTGTACTATACACTATATTTCTATGTAGTGCTCAGGTATACTCAGAGCTTTAGAAATGAGCATAGACGTATAGGTCTTCTCAAAATAGATGTTAAATGCATTAGGGGTGTGCAAAAAGATCGATTTGTGTTCGCGATTGAAGCTCTAACAGATTCATTTATAAATGTTTTTTTTTTTTGTTGAATGATGCTTTATTGATCCCAATTCAAGGTCCCAGTAGCTTGCAGACATCACACACAACATACACAAACATCATAAACAGGAAGTTAAAATAACAAACAAATCCACATGAATTATATATATATATATATTTATATATATATATATATATGCATACATATATATATATATATATATATATATATATGCATACATGGGAAAAGTAACTACATTTACATACTGTGAATTGTTTAAGTGTCTATATTGAATCAAAGCCTAGAAATTGCATTCAGCTCATGACATTTTTTGAATGATACAACCCTAAAATGCATTATTCTTTTGTAATATTTTATTTTACAGCATGATGGCCTGCTCCTTTGGTCCTTCTCAGCGAACGTACAGTAAATGTACTTAAGCCAGGATAGACAGGGCTTTTAAGAGTGGGGAAGCACCAGCAGTGACCAAAAAAAAAAAAACATTCCTCTGATGGGTGCAGATTTTATCGGACAGAAATAGGAAGTGTAACAGGAGGATGCGTGTCCTGAGGTTCTGGTCAACTGGGTCCACAGAATGCCACTGTGGCTAGCTGCCCAGCTGTCAGCCTTTTTATGGGACACACAGTCGAGCTCTGGGCTTAATTGATGGCAGGGCTGATGAACAAATAATGTGCCCACCGAGGCACGTAAAATGAGAACACAGACATCTGCTAGTCCTGTGTTACAGTTCAATTTCATACGATTCTTTAAAAAAAAAAAGCACATTCTCACTGATCTCTCATTGCTTCAGTTTTTGTTGCACTTCTGGGTGTAGTTGGGTGTGCTCGGCTGTAACCGCACACAGTGATGTCGGGTGAACTGAACTCACCCTTGAGTACTCTTCTACATCACTACAGCAGGTATAGAGTTCAGGAAAACCAATATTTGAAGTTAAGTTTCTGTATGATGGACAGATGCACAGATATCCGTAGTATTTGTGCAACTTGAATATGCGTTTGTTATTTTTAGAAGTATGGTGTAAGACTACAAAAGTAGGTCATGTTTATGTTGCTGGTGGCCACAATATTGATATGTCTATCTGTGCTCAGTGGTTGTTGATCTAAGGGTTATTTTCTCAGGTGGAATTGTGAGACATCTGTTTCAGCGGTTTGTTCCTCAGGTAATATGACCATTTTAATCCTGTTTTGTAAAGTAGTCTTTAATTGCTTCCCAGCCGCCGGCTTTTTTTTTGGCTTAAAACAAAACAGGAAGCATTGATTTAATACCGTCTTCCACTCACGCTGCTGAGTTGTCAGCAGGATAATGTGAGCACGGAAACCAGGACAATGGGGTTGCTTTACCCTGCTCTCAGTATCCCCCAGTGCTTTGTAATGCTACCTTGGTGGAGTTGTGGGGAACGAGCAGTTCTGTGCCAGCTCCATGCAAAGAGGGCTGTTTCTGTGTGACTGCCCCATATGATGTTACCTGCTTACATAAGGATTACGTCACCTGTATGCAAGCTTTTTCTTTCCTTTTCAAAATGCACTGACTGGACACACCAGAAACTCTCAGTAAGGGTTGTGGTTGAAGCCAAATGATTCATTCCAGTTTGTTGTTTGTGATTCGACTGCCGCTCTCCTTGAAGGGACTTGGGCTTCTAGCACTCTTGTTTCTGACAGCTCGCCGTCAGTGTCTGGTTGTTCCCTATTCCTCCTTTTCATTTAATTCAAATAATGGTAACTTTGTTGTTTTGTTCAGTGCTGTATGTGTTTTTTTAATCAATGCCTGTTGACTAGAAGTACAAAGTTTTGAAAACCAATGTTGAGTCCAGCACCTGTAGTCAGTGTATTGCATAGCCTACATGTTAATGCTTGGAATGCATCATATTAAGCTCAATCCTGCTTCAAGCTAAAATAGTCAGCGTTACCACATATAACTGTACAAAAAACTTCTCACTTATGGCACACATTATAGTATGCTGCAATCATTTTACCTACAACATTTTTATAATTAGTTAGGAAACACTCGCAGACTGCAGAATAGTTGCAGGTAATAGCTTGTATGGTTTTTATATTGAAAAATGCATTAAAAAATGACTATGCATTATTCATATCCTACTTCTATAGCTGTGTGTTGACATGTGGGCTGACACTCTCCGCCCTCCTTTCCTAAAATAAAACCTAAGACACAAGAGGCCAAATCTGGTGCTCAATTTTGGGGCCGGGGCGGGGCTGGGCGGTCGGGTGGGGGTGCACTCCAGTGTTTGGACTGTGGATCCACTCGTCATGAATTAGGCTGCAATATTCAGACATTCCTAACATGTGCATATGAATGTGGATACACTGGAAATATTTGAAAGCTGTAGGTTGAAGGTTGAGTGTTAAAATTAAAAGAAAGTTGATCCTCTAAGCATAGCTCAGTTTTGAATGACATACCTGCTGAGGACATACTAAAAGTCTTAAAACATAGCTCTTCTTTAATGTTCTCGCTAATCTCATCAAGGGAAAGTCCCCCCACACTTCCAAACTTGATGACGATGCACTTGTCCAGAATATGGGAAGTCTTAATGGTTGGGAGTTTGCCAAAGAAATAAACAGTTCACGCTGTGGTGCGGAGCGATTTCCTGTCACACAACACAAGACAGAGAAGCTGGCATAGCTTCTACACTGTACTTCTGCCTCTTACTCAATACAACCTCTCAACCAAGCATTTGTGTGCTGAAAACACCCATATACTAATAAGGATGTCTTTTGTAAAGCTGGTACTTTTGGACTTAAGTAGAAAGCATAATAATTTTATTTCACTTCTTCATTTCGCTCTGGGATAATCGAATGAGTCACAGGTTTACCATGTGACATGAAAGTGTCTCTAAGGTTCTGCTTGATTTGTGGAAGTGCATTTTATAGCAGCAGAGTCCATTTACCTGATGAGTTGGATGTCATACTGCAAACAAGCGCAATGCATCATGCCTCCTGCACCATAAGGCTTTCCTTCCTAATATATTGCCATATTAAATAGTATAGGTTTAAAGGTTTTGTTGTTCAAAAGCCAATTTGAGTGTGCTATAGAATAGACCTTCTTCACAGCGGACATTCTGACAGTAGGAAAAGCACAGCTGAAATTGATAATATTAACCATGGCTCAAGTCCATCAAATGTCCCAGTATAATTCAGTGAGTCACTATTTCAGTGAGTCAGCGTGCACAACACCAGGGCCCCTCCTAAGTGGAATGCAGCCATCATTCATTGTTTTGAATACACCTGTGCTTTTCCTACTATGACATGTCAACATGTCTGCCATGGAAAAGTCTATAAAATGTCCTAGAAACAAGGAATATTTCTGAATGAGGCGTATACATGGATGTTATAGAACTGGCTAATATTCACACTGAACAGTTGGATGTTCTGCTTGCGGTGGAACTCATGATTTGTAAAACTGAAACAGAAGAGTAAATAAACCTGTTTTTGCTCAAACAAACGTAGGTACAAATAAGGGCATCCGTCATCTGAAACCTAAGATGCTTAATTTCTAGTTTCATTTTACAATTCCAATAGCTGAAGACCTACAGTAGATACTGTGCTCAGAGCAGCAGCTGATAGATGAAAGTCTGAAGACAGGAGGTTAAATGAAATGCCATGTACTCTGTACCATGGCATCCATATTTTTTTTCATGCAGCAGAAAGCTGAATTGTCTGTAGATTCTGTTAATTTTGTTGTAAGAGAAGGTGAAGCTTTTTCATCTTGCTGATGGCTGTAATGTTATGAAAATCATAGATCTCCTTTCTCATAGCACTGTTAAGATAAAATTAAACTGTAGATACAAAAGTGATCAAATTAGTTTTACTCCTTGTTGATGTATGAATAGCTTCAAATAATCACAATTTTAGACCTCAATATCAATATTACAACGATATTGTAGATTTGACAAATACACAAAGAGATTTTTGATAAATAATCATCAGTAATGTGGTCATATTAAGTGGGTAAATAATAGAACTGTGGGTACAGTCTGGTAAGTTTAGATTATTATATCACTTTACTGTAATGCAGCCTTTAAAACTAGGAAAAAACTACTTGTATTACAATATCCAAAATCTAAGATTGTATCTAGTCTCATATTAAAAAAATCTATATATTGATATATTGCCCAGCCAGATTTGTAAGACCTCTAATACACCTCATACCAGTATCAGGTTGCATTAGAGGACGCATGGAAAATATCCTTGGTTTGGATGGTTTATTCAAATGTATCACATTTAACCACAATAAATCATTTCAACTATGAAAATGAAAATCCATCCCGTTAAAATGTGTCTCTACCATGTCAAAATCGCATTACAGCACCTCCCCCAGTAAAATTAATCCTATTTTAATAGTGCTGCGTTGTGCATCCAGCCTGTGCTGCGTGTACTACGTTACACATGTTACATAATATGGGGTCATACAGCTGAAAGCCAGAGGCTGTCACGACTCTGCCAGGGAGGAGGTTTGGGTAACAGGGGAAGAGCCGTGTGCTTC
>NC_045745.1:4857317-4858654 GCF_008692095.1 Etheostoma spectabile | reverse complement strand
GAAGTATAATGGAGAGAGAGAGAGAGAGATATATAGATATATCTATATATCTATATATCTATCTCCGGTGACCTTCCCTGATTTTATGCACAGGACTGGGGGAAAGTGCTGCAGAGAAGTGCTGGTCACTGCAAAGATGCACTGCACTTGTGTAGGACAATTGCAAAATGACACTAAGAGACATGTGAGGGAGGATTGGGATCTGTAGAATGCTGTTTCACTGGAGATCTCCGCATACATTCATTCTCCTCAACTCCTTCCTTCCTTCCTCTGTCCTCACATATTTTCCTCCTGCAGTCGATCAAGTGCTGCCGATGCCAACGGCTTGTGATGGGACACTGTCCAACCGTACAGTGTGCGCGCTTGGGCAAGAGCCACAGAATACTGCGGTTGGTCGTATGGTGCATGCATGGCGGTCGGAGCATCTTTTGGTTGCCGGCGGTACTCTCTAGGCTTTACCACCTTGTTGCCGAGGGAGAAGCATATTTATGAGATGTCGGTGAAGGGTGAACAAGGAGGGAGTGGGGGAGGAGTAAGGGATGAGAGGGAGAAAAGGGGAGAAATGTGAGCATGTTTATGTGAGAGAGAGAGAGAGAGAAAGAAAGGGAGAGAGGTAGATGCGCATGCAGAGGGTGGAGCTTAGTATCAGGCAGTTCCCTCTTGTCTTCCTTTCTCTCCTGCTCTCTCTTCTAGCAGTTTCCCCCCATCCATCCGCTACATTTCGGATGGCACATCTGCAGTGATTTTCATCACGTTTGCTCGAACTCAGCTGATCGTGTGGACTGTTGCTCTTGTTTGTATCTTTATGGACTATCCTCCCTCTATCAGCAGTGCAACAGGGCTGTCTTCAGGCACCAGCGTGCTCTCTCTCCACACTGAGGGAGCGGTGGGCGGGGGTGGGGTGGGTTCCTAAATGAGAGCCGGGACAGGCGTGTTGGCACACAGCACCTCTTGAGAAGGGGGGAACGTAGATAACGTGGTCGGGGGGGAGGGGGGAGGAGAGAGGAGAGGGGCAGCAGGCGAAGGGGTTTGGAGCGGACGAGGGGAGGACAGGCTCCGGCTGGGAGAAGAATGGTTATGCCGGCTCCTCGTGCTCTGGTCGTGCTGCTGCTCTATAGGCTGCGTGTCGTTCAGGCACAGCCCTGCCTCTCCTCGACATGAGCTTCGCAGGAAGGGTGTCCTGCTCCATGCTCAACTGCTTTGTAAGTCCACAGGCTTTTAGTCTGGTGTTTTGTTTGTGGGTCTGGTTTGTGATGGATGTGCATTAAAGTCCTCTCTTATCTAACGCACCTCCTGCTTGTGTTTGTGGGCCTGCTGGGGGATGCAGCGTGTGTATT
>NC_045745.1:4834098-4857307 GCF_008692095.1 Etheostoma spectabile | reverse complement strand
TCTGCAGTTATTAGCGAGAAACCCACACTCACTCCACGCTCCACATAAAAATAATTGAATTACCTCCTGTGTCTTCTAAGGCATGTGATAATGAAAAGCTACTTTATTACTCAGCACTCACCTCTGTTGTGCGGAGGGGCTTGAGCTGCCGGTACTGTGATTGGCAAAGGGGAGTAGGAAGGCCTGTCAGGAGCCAGATGGGAAACTGTGTGCGCTTCTGAGAGCGAGCACATTGTGCAGTCACCTTTGCAGCCTCAGAGTGGTAAAGTATGTTCACTGCAGTGGAGCACCTGCATTAAGCACTTTGTGGTATTGGGATGTGCCGCACAGATGATATAGGACAATGACTAATTTCTCATAGTTTGCATCTCCCGACATAGTGGGGAAAAGGTTGGGGGTTTAGGAAAAACACAGGGTGTTCTTTCTTGGCCCCATATCCCTAGGCCAGTTAATCTCCGGTCAGTTAACCTCCAACCTTTCAGCGATGTCCACAAGCCACTGTCTTGGCCTATTAATTACGTAATAGCAGGTATATTAACTACTTACATCAGCATGCTGATATTTAGCAGGTACTGTATAATGTTTACCTTGTCCACTATGTACTATATAGTTTAGTGTGTGAGCATGCTGACATTTGTTAATTAGCTCTGAACACAAAATACAGCTGATGCTGATAGGAGTGTTGTTGTTGTTGTTGTTTTTTTAAGTTTAGCAGGGATTTAATCCTACACCAAAGCGAGCAATCACCAGTCATTACAATTCACTCTGAGGTGGACACAGTAAATGTGTGTACCAACGTATTGCATGTACAGCAATGTCCACAAAGTCCATGGCAATCCATCCAGTTGTTAGTGAGATATTTCAGTCTGGACCAACGTGGTGAACAGACATCCATAGAGCAATGCTTCTAGCATGGCTAGGATGATCATAACAGTAGGTAGTAATAGTAGTACCACTAAGTGGAAATCAGAACAAATGATGCAAGCAAAACCATTTATCAGTGTCTTGCGGACAGGTCAGTGCTTAGAGCTACAGTATCTAGACAACATTGAAGGATTTCTTGCAGTTTAGCATTTTACAATGTGATGGTAACGTCACATTTTCAACAACAATCGGTGTCAACATTGGGAAAGCTCTACTTTAATTTCAGGCACCGTTTCTTCCAGAGACAGCGTTGGTGGTAAAGTTATCAGGTGGATCAGTAAGAGCACAGCTGCAGGTCTCATTTCTTTCTTTGTGACCAGACATGGTCAGCCATTACACATTTTTATCATCTCTCTTTAACATGGCTGTGATGCAGTTCCTCTTCTGCGTCAGTATCTGTATAATTTAGTATCCACGTCCTCTGTCACAGCTCTGTCAGTCTCCTTCTGTGGAAGAGGGCTGCAGCGTTGCGCCGAGTTTCCATCAGCATGACCATTGTTGTGATCCAATGATGGGAAAAAAACCATCTTCAGTTACTGTTCCCTCTCTCTCCGATATATCATGTTTATCCCCCTCTGCCATAAGTTGTCTGCACCAAATGGAACTATAAAAAGCCTAATTAAATTTGTTAAGATTTTTCCATGACTCAGATTCTATAATACCCACAAGCTAAATAAATCAATGGTGTAAGTACAGCCAAAAGCTTTTTGGGAATATGCTTTAACATACCTTCTTGCACCCTTAGTTCCTGTGTTGGGTCTGGTATTGGGTCTTACAACTTGCTCTTTTTGTCAGTGTCTATTGCCTAAAATCTTTGTTTGTACTCACCTGCACATAGATCGTCTTTCTGTTTTCATGGTCTGTTACCTTTTGAATTTTCTCAATGAAATATTTTTTCTTTGCTTTTTTTTGGTGTGTTCTGCTGCTCATGTTTTTTTGAGGGCCTAGTAGTCAGCCAGTTTTTTACAATTGCCAAATGTTACTCTGTGTTTTGTTTTTTTTTCTCTTCAGAGAAGCCAGTATCCTAAACATGCCTACATGAATCTGTTCCCTTTTCCGTGTGTTACTCCAGCTATGTACTATATGTTTCAGATGAATTCTGCTTACTCATCGAAAATGTGCCCCTGCCTAGTTCCCTCAGCTCTTCGAGCACGGCCCAAGTCTAAAACGGGACGGATCATTTAGAACATGGTGATCTATGAAATATTAACATAGTCTGAGAGAAGACAGGGAGAAAAAAAAGTGTGTTCTCTTGACCCATTACTCAGGCTGCACAGCCAAACACGACTTAAGAAAATCACCTTTTAATTTTATATATTTTTATACTGCTTTTCATTTTGCCCAGTAATTGCATCCTCTGTTTCCATCCACCCTTATCTTTTCTTATCCTTATCTTTCTTCTACCTACCTGAATTGGGACAATTCTTCACATGTCAGACAATGTACTGGCTGCCTCATTTTCTATGTCCAGAACTGTACATAACTGGACACTTGAAAGCAGACATAGAAGTACATGTTCCCCACATATTTCAAAGGTCACCTCTGCATAGTGCAGTGGTTCTCTAATCTGCACAACTCTAGGACAAAGCCCCAGTCAGATTTAAGTAAATAATCTGATGAGTAAAGGCAGCAAATTGTTTCCAAAAGCTTTCGAGAGAAGGGGACTGTGCCACTAAAAAGAGGTGTTGTATCCATGACAACCAGACACTTGTTCACATAGACATAGTCTTTTTCTCCAACTATTCTACCTTTGTGTTGTCATTTTCCCCATTCACTCTCATCCAGAAATCTCAAGTGACATGCTTTCCCCAGACGATTTAAAACCTTATTTTTGTGCATAAAAATTAGGTCTGCATGTTCTTACCTACACACACACACACACACACACGCTCACACACACACTGTCTGTCTAGGCAGCTGCTAGCTGATACTTTCCCTGTTACAGCAATACATGTCATCCAGACTTTACATGTGTTATACACTGTGTCATTAATATTTGAGAAATACGTGCGTGTGTGTCAGCTCCAGCTTTTTTTATTGCTGGGTGGACAAAGGTGGGGGAGGGGGAGCAGGCCCACAGCAGTGACGAAGCAAAAACGTGTTGGGCACAGGACAAGCTGTGCTCCATCTTTGTGAGTCGGTTGGAAGTGAGAGCATCTCCCTTTTGCTTTTTTAATCTTCTGTAAGCTGATTGTCATGTTTTCTGGTCCATTGTGACCACAACCAAAGTGCCTCACTGCTTGTATGTAAATGTAATGACAGAGTTTCAAGCCCTGTCTTGATAAAGTGTTGTTAGTGACGGCCGGAGGGACTGCTGTAACTGCAAGATCAAGATTATCAGCAGGAGAGGTTTCAGTCTTCCTCCAAACACAGCTACACATACAGTAGACCCGTGCTTTAATGCAGCTAGTCTGTTTTACTCTCCTTGACATTTTCTGTCACAATAATTTGTCAGACAAACTATTTAATATGTGGTATCTTAGTTCTAATGATTATCAGATATGTTCCGCACCAATGCATCCGTAGTAGCAGTCTGTGTTTGTAGCCTGTGTCATGGATTCATGGAGCAACACAACATGTACTGTTGTACACAACAGTTAGTCAGCAGTTTTATTTTGCCTTTTAAAGCACACTTTGTTCTAGCCTCTTAGCGGAGTGCAATGTCAGGGCTGCTCCATAAGAGAATTAAGTAGATGGTGCCAAGTATCTAACAGGTAATGCAGCACAAGGTGTGTGTGTGTGTGTGTGTGTGTGTGTGTGTGTGTGTGTGTGTGTGTGTGTGGTGTGTGTGTGTGTGTGTGTGTGTGTGTGTGTGTGTGTGTGTGTGTGTGTGTGTGTGTGTGTGTGTGTGTGTGTGTGTGTGTGTGTGTGTGTGTGTGTGTGTGTGTGTGTGTGTGGGGTGCTCTTAACTGAGTGCTGCCTTTTTTAAGTGTGGGGATGTCTTAAAATAGCTTTTCCAGTAATTTATTTGGTTGTCTGGCAGCCACAATAACCTTCGTAACTCTAGTCTCTAAAAAAAAAAAAAAAAAAAAAAAAAAAAAGCAAAGAAGTCATTGCCGGGATGGCCGGCTGGTGGTTCAGACTGCCCAGCAACAGTGTGGGAGATTAGGCTGTAACGATCTGACCCTGCAGGATGTCTCTGACTAATGGCAACAGTCATGGTCCACCCATTCTCAGGTGGACATAAGTCATACTGATGACACGCAGCAGAGTGGGGAACGTTTACGTGAGCCCTTGAGTTATAACTCCTCGTTGATATTTCCCACTTAGTGGAAAACTACAGTGTCAATAAATAGTTGGTCAATACGACTGAGAAATTTAAACTGTTTGTATCTGCTTCCTCTTGGTTCTGAACCACTAAAAATACGTAAAATAGTAGCAAATTTAGGCTATTTATCTGGTATCGGAATTAGATTATTTGGTAATTGTTAAAGAGTCAAGTTAAAAATGTAAACCTACAATAGTATATACATACACATAGATAGCTAATAATAGTAAACATATTGCATAAAACTACAAGACTGGTATTGAGGCTAACCACCTTTTGATTAATCCATTAACATTCCCTAGTAGGAATAGAAGGAATTCTAATCATTGTGTAAATGCAGCGTCATTATTGTAGGACTGATTGCAGTAAGAAGCTGGAGCACCTTGGTCATTAGAAACCCATTCAACATTTTATGATTTTAGATTGGTTAATTTTCAACGCATTATTTACTAGTTATAGCTGACACATTTTTGAAGACAGTACCCCTCCTTCACATCCATGTAAGGTCAACAATGAGCTTAAGCTGCAAAGATTCATCAATTAAATCAATTACAAAAGTGTCTGCTCAATGTCACAGAAGTTGCTGAAATTGTGCTTTGGCTCGTCCATTCCTATGATGGTTATACCTTTTTAGAAATCGGATGGGGAGTGGAGAGGTTGTCACTGTAGGGACACTAACTCCATCTGTTACCAGCAAGCCCAATGGGTGGCATGCTTATCGTGGGTTTAATCACCAGCTAACCTTTGGATGACAGATGAAATGATTGTAAGCATTGCAGGAGGTCTGCAGAGTGAGACATCAAGGGCTTTCCTGCTCTGATATATGCCATTTTATTGTGTTGATTTGTCCTGGGACTCGAGTCTTTTTATTAACCAGAGACCAACCTTAGTCAATCAGGTCTCCCTCTCGCCCCCCTTCAGGTCTCCATCGCTGTTCATTTATTAAGGAACAGCATCGACATACGGTCATACTGGAGTAGTGAAGCCAAATCCAACAGAGTAGTAACGATAGCCGTGTTCAGGCAGCCAGAAACCAAACTGTTTTCATCCTCAACCGCTGAGGTAACTCTCTGGTTTCTCCTGAAATGACAGACAGACCGGCTGGATGGAGGAGTAAAAAGGCATAGTTGCACATCTCATAGCAGACATTCATAAACCTGGATAATGTTAGAGTCCTGTAAACAGGGAGCAAAGTTTCTCTGTTATCCATGTAAGCATCACATCACAAATATGATCCAAACCAGGATAAGACGAAAAATTGGGCACTCAACATGTACTTTGCGTATACTTTGTTATAAAGGGAGCTTTTTTCCGGGGCAAAACCTTTCCAGTGATTTTTACAAATCATTTCAATTTCGTAATTTGATTAGTTTTGACCCTTTTGTCTTCAGCGATTGAAGTATGACCTAAAGGAAGTGCTGGCTCAATCTGACCCTCTAAACTGCAAACACAGGGTTGAGTGCCCTCTTTGTTCCTCTCTCATTCTCATCTCTGCTGCTTCTTCAGCTGTTGCAGTCTAATTTTAGCCACCCATCCGTCATAACCAGTGTGCACTTCATTTGGATGTTTTCATATATCAGCATTCTTAGAAATGGAGCATTGAATTATTATACAGGGTCTCCCTACATGGTTATAGAAACATGGTTTTTGGGTATGAAAAGTGACCCTAGCTGTTTGAACTCTAAGAATCAATGTCAGTGCATGACTCATGAAAAACTAGTCAAGTGTGTGAAAATAGTGTGAGATACAGTATCTTTGTTTGCACAAGACTGTTCCACCCAGTCACAAAGTCTAGAGCTTTTTTTGGCATCTGGTGCCTCTATCATTTTCACGTGCAATAACTACCTGCACGGAATACAGATATGTAAAAGGTGCATTCTTCTTTCAGCGTCAGGAAAAATGCCGTTTAGAATCGAATGGTGAACATTTTAAAAAAATCTCACAGACCTAACAAAGTCATGTGTGAGAGTTTTGGAAGTCTAGTAGTCAATATTTAATCTCCTACGTGATGACTGTGAAGTAGCTGGTGGGGATTGTGAAATTCCACCTGGCATGCATCTTGCATCAAAGGCCAACCACCCTGATAAAAAAAAAAATAAACCACTACTACCACCTTGGGTTTGACTTAAATTCCTGTTTTTTTAAGTATTGCTACATCTTTGTTTACCTGCAATTAATTGCTAATTGCTTTTATTGCTACTGTTGTTGTAACTTAGTGTTAGGTTCATTTAAGAAGAAAAAAATCCAATGTGGCTGAGTACCTGTGTTATTACATTATCCGGGTCACATAACAGATAAAATCAAAATACGTATCTTGGAATTCAATCGAAACTTTATTCTTTAAAACAAAAAAACTGCATAAATATTTCTTTCCAATTTAAAGTGGCTATATGTCACTTTCAGTTTGTGTTGATTCTAGCGGCCGATTTGGATTAGTGGTAGTGTTTTTACCACGCCTGCTGTCGTAAAGGTCTTTTCTTTACGGTTCACTATTACACAATGTATTACCGCGTTAGCATTACTAGGTCATATAGCTGCTATGAATGTTTTGTTCAGACAGAAAATCATTCATTTAAAATAAAACAAGAACTTACAGATGCATTGTTTCATTTTAAGTTTTGCTTCCAGTGACTTGGCCTACTTTGTGTATCTGTGTCACGAGCCAAAGCATTAAGAGTTTGTTGTAGAAACCAATGTAATAATAACTTAGATTCGTATAGCGCATTTCATGAAACCCAATGATGCTTTGCTCAAGTAACGTTACAGGGGACAAGGGAAAAGAAAATAGTAAGCCAACACAAACACAGAGTAAGAGAAATTACACGTCCGTGCTAAATGGAAGGAGGATGTGATTTAATGTCGGCTACTGACGTACAACCGCGTTGTAAATTTATTTTATGAATTAGACATATAACATACTGGAGGGCCAATTAGGCGAGGGTTTGGAATCCTTTACAATCCCATAATTGTCTCCATCTGTTGATAGCCCAACCAAAGTTGTCACTTTCCCTTTTAGGTTTTAGTTCTTTGTTTAATTTCCGTCTTTAATGTGATGAGCCTACTCCTGTATCAGCCATAACTACAACAGAAAACGTCTTCAACAACAAGAAAATACGATTAGGTCTATAGAAAGAAAACTCCGGCTTCCTTTTCCCTGGCTCAAAAGGCTAGATACTAACACATCCTTTCAAGTGTAATAAAGAAATCTGTGACCCATCAGAATGTGTGCTCTGTAGCGCTGTCTACCTACCGCATATCATTCTGTGACTGCGTGGGAAAAAGGAACCTGGGCAGAGGCCTCACTAAAAACTATTTAACCCTCATGTAGTCCTTGGGTCAAATTGACCCTTTTTCAGTCCATTTTTTATTCCATATGTCACAAAAAAATGGGCCGTCAAAATAAGATATTAAAAAAATATCAAAAACCTTTGGAAAAAAACACCAAAAACATAAGAAAAAGGCACCCACAACATTGAAAAAGTGACAAAAATGTTGGAAAAAGCAACAATATTGTTGGAAAAAAGTGACCATGGTTGCCGGGAAGACAACACAAGGGTTAAAATGGCCTTCTTTTCACTCTTAGTCTTGTTTGCTGTTACAGGGCATTTAAGACCATTATGTGAAAAATGAGAGCGCTTCAAAAACATTCAAAAGTTACATATAGTCACTTTAAATGAAAGAGACAATTATATTAATCATAGTTATTTCTTAGACATTTATTGTACACCAAAATTTGGAGTTGTTACAGCTCTAGCCATTCCACTGTTCCTATTAAACTGTATTGGTTTCGTCTGTGTTCCTTTTTGTAAGAATATGTATCTATGTGGTGTTTCACCCCGCTGTGTCGACCTAAACAATGCCAGTATTCATCTGACCACCCCTGCTTGTTTGTGTCTGACAGGGTGAAGAAGGGCCTCCCAGTCTGGAGTATATCAAGGCCAAGGACCTGTTCCCCCAGAAAGAGCTGGTGAAGGAGGATGAAAGCCTTCAGGTGAGCTGACTATTCCACTGTGAAGATGGCAGTAGTAAACTTGTGATGGAGAAATCATAATTATTATAGGCCTGCTTTCAAGTGGGCTTTGTATGTCAAAGGTCATGGTAGATTTTAGATTGGTAGACTTCCCAGACCAATGCTCAATCTCATATCTATTGAGCTTGGCTCGGTCTGGGGATAGCCAGACTCATTTTAGTCACCTTGCAACATTAAAAAAGAAAAAATTCTATGTAACTGCTTTGCTACTGCATACTTTGCTTCCCCTCCCCCTGCATTCACACATGCAGTTCCTCATTGTGAGTCTGCGTTTTTTCTTTTTTCTTTTGTGTGTGCAGGTAATCCCATGATAGTTTCTCTGACAGCCCATGGCTCTTACCACAGCCTTTCTACGGGCTAATTATAGGCTTTCCCTTGTACCCCACCATATTTAATACCCTGCTGCCTTTCCTCCGGTGTACGTGCAGGTCGTGGAGCATGCTTGCAGTTGTTGCATGTTGTCACAGGCAGGCTGCTTAAACCGGAAGTCACGACTCACAAGTCGGTGTTATTTGCCTCTCTCTCTCTCTCTCTCTCTCTCTCTCTCTCTCTCTCTCTCTCTCTCTCTCTCTCTCTCTCTCTCTCTCTCTCTCTCTCTCTCTCTCTCTCTCTCTCTCTCTCTCTCTCTCTCTCTCTCGCGCGCGCGCAAATATTTCTGCTGCTGAAGGCTCCGTAGAGGAAACGTGACACAGTATCTTCAGCTGCACTTGCTGACTGCTGGTGACTCACGCACCTACTTTTGGAGCACAGCTTGTTTCATGCAGCTCCCGGTCTGTACAGCATGTTAACTATGGCTCTCTCGGCAGGACGAGTCAGGTCTCTTCCACAGCAGAGCAGCACACACACACACACACACACACACACACACACACACACTCAGTAGCTGCACATTCTCATTTCAGCCATTTATGCTGCTGTTGAGGCCATATTAATGCAAATTGGCTAAATCCCCTGACTCATACAGAATGCAAAAATGCAATAGATTAGGCTTTCTTTTTTCTCTTTTTTTTATATGGAAAACTGTATCTGCAATGTTTTTTCTGTCAAAGCCCAAAACTATGGTGTTCAGCTTTGTTTGGGTGCCAGCTGTGTTTGTGCGCCTGTCACTTTGAAGTTGATTTTAGATATTCAATTTTTTTTCAGAAGTCCCAAGTGCAGAGGGCCACACCAACAGAGCTAAATATAGGCAGCCGGCCGCCTAAATTTGGCTCTGTTGGTGTCTGAGTGCAGAGTACTACGTGCTCCATTTCCCAGGTTAAGCTGTACTCTTTCCCTCATCATGCTTCCTGTCCCGCTCATGCACACATTTTCAGTTAAAGATGAGCAACAGCAGGTGCAGTGATACGTGTCAGGGGTTTGTTTGTTTTTAACAATAGCTCTCTAGACCAACAGTCAACAGCAGCTTTTGACCCCTTGTCAATTGACAATATTCCTTTTTAAAAAAAGGTAGTTTTGTTTTGGATTTCTTATTTATATATGTCTTTTTTTGTTGTCATGGTAAACCTGACTGAGTAGATGTTGACATGTGGTTATGGGTTGCTCAGTCACGTCCAGATCGTGTGCTCTGTGCTTTTAACCACGTCGGCTAATGTTCTTTCAAGTAAGCCTGATTTTCTGACATCTTACCATAATCCCCCATCTGCCCTGCTGCATGTCCTCTTTAAACATATACCAGTGGGTCCTCCACTGTGTGACTTAGCAGCACATGCTAAAACAGGATGAGGTAATGTTGTCTCTAAGCAACACTGTTGTCCCCACCACAGGAAACTAAACAACAAGACCTGGGTCAAACTTTGTGGTCCCCAATGGCTACGATTAATGTTGGAGAAGCCTACTAAGAGAAACTGAAGTGTGAAAGAGTTACGTAACACAAACCTCAATTTGTCAGACGGGAGAGAATCTGAGCGGTAATGGATCTCCCAACACACTTAACTCTTTCTGTGGAAATGAAATCTCTTGGAGAAGCAGCTCCGATAAACGGTACAGTTACGATTAGTGGTCAGTGTGAAATTGACCACTCTGAAAGTGTTTGACGCTTTTTATGAATTGAGACATTCTTTTCAATTTGGCGAGCAACTGTAGCTGTGTGTCTCATCCACGCTGCCAGCTTTTGAAGCTAATGCCCTGCCTCAGAGTGAAAGGAGGAATGTTTTTTGTTTACTTCTGTTGGGAACCAATTATCTTAATGTTTGGGTCTCGTTGCAGCCAAAGCCTGGGCTTGGCTTAGCTGTTATAAAATGGGTACATGTAGGAATGTTAATGGACAGTTTGGGATCCCGCTCTGTACCATCAGCACTGGTGCAGACAGTCTCCCTCCCTCCCTCTTGTCTGCCTGCTCATTCAGACTCACCAACGAGCCCTCTATGCTCACAAAGGTCCTTCTGTAAAACTACTATGTGCTAATTGGACAGCTACACATGCACACTGTTTCACCCATGGCATCCTTTTTATCATATCTTTAATGTCACTCTGTCCACAGTCATTACTTTAGCTTTAGTAGGCAGGAGGATGGTTTGAAAAATATCAATACCAGTGCCAATATGATACTTAGCAGAATAATACATTCAATATTTCCCTTTTGAGGGTTTTTCTATACAACCCTTTTTTTTCTTCAAAAAAGGCAAACTTGTCAAATTCATCAGTGTTTAATTGTGTCAGTACAATGCAGCTCTGCACGGTCTGTGCCTGAATAAAATGTGTTCTTAAATTTGCAAAACTGGGCACCCAGATAGCTCCGTTGGTAGAGCAGGCGCCCACATATAGAAGTGTACTCCTCGACTCAGCGGGCCAGGGTTTGACTCCGAAATGCGGCCCTTTGCTGCATGTCATTCCCCTTTTTCTCTCTCTCTCTCTCTCTCTCTCTCTATCCCCTTTCATATCTTCAGCTGTCCTGTCAAATAAAGGCCAAAAAAAAAAAAATCTTTAACGACAAATACCAAATTTGGCAAAGTTAAGGTTTGAGATCAGAATATATCTAATAAAAGAATCAAACACTGCTAAGAATGTGACCAAGCATTTCATGTAATTTTTGTGTAGCCATGCTAGCTGTGTGACTCTACGGATGGCAATGTTGGTCCAACAGCTGGTTGGTTGGTCCCATAATGTTGGATAATGCTAATTAGAGAAACAAAAACTCTCAGCCTTCTTAATTAATGTGGGCAAAAAAACGGTTTCAGCTAAAGGTCTTCATCACGCTCATGACGTGATGATCATTTTATGCCTACAATAAATAAGAAAAGGGCTTCTTTGTTTTCTTTGGTCCTTGTAACTGCCATGCACCTGATACACTGTCTAAGATTTGGAGCTGTGCAGGCTACTTTCATTATATCTTAATGCTAATCAGTAAATGTTAGGATTAGTGCTGTCAAACGATTAAAATATTTCATCTCATTAATGTCAAAGTTATCTCGTAATTAATGGCACATTTTTGTCCAAGATTTTATTCAAGATTCCATTACGAAGGACATTTACCCTTGGTTTATTTTCGTCCCATTATTTTTCTTTTTCTCATTTTAATGCGATTATCCACATGGAAAAGTGGATCAGCTCGCTTTGTGCAAATGTTTTTTTTAATTTATTGAAAACATTGGCATACAGCCCCCCCCCCCCCTCCCCCTCAGCATATAGCCAACTGTAGTGTTCAATTTCACACTAACATTCTCACTTGGAGCAAAAAATCTCCCACACAATGTAATACTGTCCATCAATAAAAAGGTGAAGATAATACTTTGACGAGGGTCGGAGGGGGGAGAATTGGCATCAACTGTGTGCTTGGCCATCAGGTGGTATTTCAGACTGGACGTGCTGCGATGATAGCTCAGTTCACAACGACCATCACTTTGGTCTGGTCAATGGAACATTTGGTAACTTTTAAAAAGTCAACTTTCTATCCAGAATCTTATTGGCGTCCATTTCAGCGTCTCACGCTCGCCATCCACTCAAAATGTAACGTTACTACTCTTTGGCCGGCTCGCAAGCCCAAACGGCGTGTGTGCGGCGTGCCCGTTGTTGTGTTTCCGGTCTAGCTTGATCTGCTGGGTATTGTAGTTTTTCTAACGTTACTAGTTGCAACAGCATGTGAAAAAACTACGAAGTTTGCCAGGCTAAAAAGAACGTTAATTAATTAACTCTTTTTAAAAAATGAACGCCGTCAATAACACGTTTAACTAACTAGATGGTAATCATGTTAAACATTTCACCAGCTAAGCAACATGTTAGCATCTAGCTCAAAGCACAGTATCGCCTACAAGGACAGCCTCACAGAGCATCTAGCAGGATTGGAAAACAGCTTCAAAAATAGAAGTGTGGATGTCATGATTATACTCCCAGTAGACATAATAGCGCCTGACAGTAAACAGGTGGTGGTGTCATGTTTTTTGCTGCGTGAACCTCAACAATCTGGTTGTTTTGTGTCTCTCCAGGTGCCATTCGCAGTTCTTCAGGGGGAAGGGGTGGAATATCTTGGCTATGCCGATGAAGCCGTCATTGCCATTTCTAACTACAGGCTCCACATCAAGTTCAAGGACTCTGTCATCAACGTGAGTCCATGTCACAGACAGTCAACACACAGAAGAACCACAAAAAGTAGAGTTTCACTTCAGTCCAAATGGCACGAGTGTCTGTGTGGTCCCTGCTGCTGCCATGCCATGCCACTACAGAAGCCAATAGCAGGAGAGAGGAGGCTATAGTGCGTAGTTTGGACGCACATACACTTTCCCCTCTACCCCATATAAATTTTATTAACTCATAATTGTGCTTACCAGGCAAAGTATTTTACACCGCATACCCGTAAAACAGTTTTAGTCATATCCAAACGTAGTTGGCATGCAGTTCTTTGTACCAGGATGGTCCCACAGGGGTGGCGGGCCCCCTGATGTACAGGCAGCAGAGGTTTAATGTGACATCTAGACGCCAAAGGCCCAGCCCCCACTGGCACTGATGTCCACCGCGTCGCTCCTGCTGACGTCAGACCTTGCCCAAACACAAATGGGCCAATTGTTTGCATAAACTGGCAGCAAAATTCCTCCTCCTTCCCAAATCCCAGTCATCTTTTCCAGAGGTATTCAGCTTATAGAAGAGGTGAAGGAGAGGAGGCGGTGGGGGCAGATCACCAAGATGTTCAGGGTGCCTTGACTTACTTCAGCAGAGGAGAGCCAGGTTAATGCACTGAGGGCAACAATCCCCATCAAACTGCTTTCCGGAGTTCTGCCATGACCCCAGCGGTGCAGATGAACTCTATATGAATTCCAACGAGCCACAACCTTTCACCCACCCACCTTTACATCTCTTCCCCCTCTGCACTGTTTTCTTGCCCTTTGCTCCTGTCCATGTTTGTCTTTCTGTCCATGATTTCTATTTGGCCTAGCCTTGTGCTGCAAGTAGCCCACTTGGTTGTCTTTCATCTCTCAACCTCTTTGATGTTTTCTTTCCTTTTTAACTCTTCATTTCCTTTTGCCTGCTGGATGTTTTTGGTTTAATAGTTTTTCCATTTCCTCTTGTCTTGTGTCCTCCCTCCCCCCTCTCTGAATGTGCGTTCCATGGTGTCACTGTGTTTTAGACCTACCCAGGTGTGGACAATGAGATATCTGTGAGTACCACATGATAAAACACCACCCTCTGCCACTGTCTAGACAGTTTAAATCATTCAGCTCCTCTTCATTTTAAACGATTATAGTGCACTGGGGACAAATCGCAATTTACATTCAACGTAGTGGTACCGCAGGATTTATTGTAATTGTCTGTGAAAGGAGAAAAAATTATGGTGGTGCAGCGTGTTGGCTGACCTTAAAACGTAATAAAAAAGAAGCACTATTTTTTTGCTATAAGAAATGAAGTAGTTTTTTTTCATTCATACACAGCATTCATACAAAGTGCTTTTTTATGAAGGTTTGACCAAAAGTGAAGTTGCGTGGGTAATTTTTGTAAATCTCAGCGGCGCCTTCGTTAACACCTCAGTTAGCAGAAACCTTTAAAAGCCTAGAAAGCAGACAATTCTGTGGACAACAGGTTCATAGCTGTTGTTTGGTAACATAACAGATCTAGAGACAAGGTTCAAACACGGCGGAGTCCTTCTTACCTTTTACAAGCTTTAAACTATACTATGTGTATCTAGCCTGGATGCAGTCTGTACTAGACCAGAGGGTGGTAACCTCGTTGCAAATGTGCTGTCCATTCTGACAGCGGATCACACACACGTGCTCTCTGTCTCCCCCTACAGGTGCCACTCAGGCTGATAGAAAGTGTGGAGAGCAGAGATATGTTCCAGCTGCACATCATCTGCAAAGACTCCAAAGTTGTCAGGTAAGAAGAGCAGCTCTCCCACACACTAAACACGTCGTATTAACCCTGCAGGCTGATTGATGGTGTTATTAACAAGAGTAAATACAGTTCAGTGGTCTGGTACGCACTTGAATGAACAATACAACAGTTAATTTCTGCCTGTCTGCGAGGACACAATTTATACCCACTATCATTAACTGCTAATCCACTATGTAAAAATAGAGGTTACAGGCTTACAATAAAGTGCTAGTATAATTCTTGTGCTATTCGAACTCCTCTGTCCTATCCTTTCCTTAAATACTTAACGACAGGGACATAGTGATAATGGAAATCATGTCTTGTGTCCTCACAGTTACAAAGGGTTATCCTGCCTATTGGGGGTGGCACGGTTCACAAAACCCCCGGTTTGTATTACTGTTTTAGGGTCCCGGTTTTAGGTTCTGTACGGTTCTTGTTATTTTTTTATGTTTTAATCTGCAGAAATATACTTCAGCAAATTATATATATATATAAATATATATATAGATATAGATATAGCTTGATTATCCACAATGTAGGATACAGTATTAAAGAATAGTTCATATCCTGTAATTACGCACAAACTAAACATGACTTGACTTTAAGCACATTATCGGGACCCTCTCTGAGGAAAGCTAGGTGAGGTTTTGATACAGCGAGAGGGAAGACTGATGATTTCAACAAGCTCTTCCTTTATTTAGCAAAAAAGAGGAGAATGTGCCATCTACAGGAACTTATGTGCCTTTTCAGCACACAAAGATCCTCAAAGGTTACAGACTCAGAAATGGCACATACTAAGGAAAGCTCATTGTGGGACTGCTCTCGTGGCTGGAATTCTGCACCAAGGCTGAATTTTGGGAAAGAGACTTCAGATTCAGTATTAGGGGACCACTAAGGTCTATATAAAAGAGACTTCAGATACAGTATTAGGGACCACTAAGGTCTATATAAAAGAGACTTCAGATACAGTATTAGGGGACCACTAAGGTCTATATAAAAGCATCCAAAGAACACCATGTCATGGGACCTTTAACTGCCAGGCCTTGCTATTATTTTTTATCATTGGACATTCTTTTTATTGGCTAAACAGCCTGTGTGCTCTCGGAAGTTGTGATTTGGCATTTTTTCACATTGTATACACTAAACTAATACTCACTTAATTGTAAAAGAGGTTCGATGAAGTAATGAAAATACTTACTAGTTGCAGCGCTAATATGTTATGTTAATAATATGTTTATATTTTGTGAGACTAGCATTTCAATAGAATACATACTATAGAATAAAATTAAAGTAACATTTTACAAAAGAGTGTCACAGTGCATTTCAAAGAAATGAAAGCGTAAACAATGAAACTGTCATACATGTTCTTCCAGTTGATACTATTTTTTATTATCCTTTATTAAAATAAGGATCTTGCAAATGGGTGTCCTGTTTCCTGTATTTATGCTACTTTTAAAGTTGTATGCCGTGTAGCATGACTAGCACTTGTTATGCTTACTTGCTTAAAAAACTGTTTAAAAAAAAAAAAAAAGACTAAGGCTTGTATTTATTTCACAGCAGAGTGAAATCCGTATGTGTTTATAGACCCCTGTTAAGTTCAAAACCAGTGGAGCCTTCTGACTCTCAGCGGCAGATGTAGCAGCGGTGTCTTGGTCCCTCATCATTAAGCAGACACATTATTATTATTATTATTATTACTCCTGTTTCATGGCTGGAAAATCACTGAACATCTGATCAAATTAGTTCTTCTTGTTTTTTTCTCTCAGTCCCCAATGCATGATGTTTTAACAAGATACGTTGCTGTTGGATCTCACTTGTCTTTCTAATCCCGACGTTGTGTTCTCCACAGATGCCTCTTTGCGACGTTCAAGCAATGCCAGGAGTGGGTCAAGCGTCTGAACCGGGCCATAGCTCACCCGTCCCGACTGGAGGACCTGTTCGCCCTGGCCTATCACGCCTGGTGTCTGGGAGGCAACGCTGATGATGAAGACCAGCACGTTCATCTCTGTCGCCCAGGTCAACACACACACACACACACACACACCAATCACAACTAAACTTAACAAAAGTTGAACAATTAGGCCTTCAAATAGAATGTCTGATTTTGTCAAAGTTTTGATATTCCTTAAATAATCTCCTCCCTCCATGCTTTCTGCGTGTGCAGGTGATCACGTGCGTCAGAGAATGGAAATAGAGGTCAAAAGGATGGGCTTCGACACACAGAACGTCTGGAGAGTGTCGGACATAAACTGCAACTTCAAGTATGTCACAGATATGTTACTATAAATAAAAAGGTAGCTCTACAATGCTGTAACTGTAAAGAGTCGTGGTGGTTGTTTAAGAGAGTGAATGGTGAGCGACAGTGTTTCAAAGAGCTCTTTGAGAGCTGTGACCGAGAGTAGGGCTGGAATCAGGCAGGAGTGGAGAAGCTCTGACCACAATGTCTCCATACTGAACAGATTGTTTGACAAACAGCTTGTGTGTATTTGTCAGCACATCTCAGCACCATGTGTCAGGAAATGAGTTTTTATTTTTTTTATTTATCATACAATAACAGTTACTTTTGGGGGAATAGTAGTCAGGTTGATTTAAATAATAAGAGTAAACTGAACATTATACACAGAAATGATTAGATTTGGTGTGACTTACATTGCCCGATGTTATCATTGTCCCCGACGTCCATCACGAGAAGATGACCATAAATCCATACAATAGAGGGAAAAAAAAACCTTCCTATATCTCCAAAACCTGTCTGAGAATCAGGAATCCAGTGACAGTTGGGTACAATGCAAAGAGCAACTGCTGTAAGATAATTCCGCCTTCTTTCAATGGTACCAAAATATCAATAAATATATGCAGGAAAAAACAGGGCTCTAGTTGTAAGTTTTCTTTCAAATTGAATTAAGAAAAAAAATATCAGTATGTATTAGTATGAACTTTTCTACTACTGCTGCACTCAATATTGGGTTCCTGTGGACACCCAGATTTATGATAAAAAATTGTGTATGAGATAAATCCAAACATCCATAGAAACTTATCAAACCACTTCTGCAGCATAATCCACTTCTCTGCCGTTAATCCATATATTGTTCCCGACAATCCTTTACTTTACCAATATATTGCCAAAAACGTTCCATGTCACGCTGTCGCCTCCTTTATAACTCTGAAGCTCTACTGAAAGTAGCGCATCCATTTAGTGATTTATTGGTGGAACAGTGCCTTCAACAACGTGGGTCAATGTGTATGCTTGCTCGCCTTTGTCTCCTGACCTCTCAGGCCAGCAGCACTCTCACCAAGTCCAGTCAATAATACACACACACACAAAAATAACATTGTAGCACTCACTTAAGCAGAAAAATGCTGTATACTGTGTGTGTGTGTGTGTCTCCTTTGCTGCCTGGACAAATAAACGCCGCCACAAAAAAAGTTCAGTCTGCTCACAAGGCCCAAGAGAGCACATCCTGCTGAGGGAGAAAGACATAGAGGACAACTTGCTAATTAAACAAGCCCTAGCCTGCTGAGGCCCATGACTCAGCACACTATCTCTCTCTCTCTCTCTCACACATCCACTGTCTTTGTCTAACCTTCTCTCCTCAGACAGTCAGCAGGTGGATAGACATTGAAGAAAGTATCATGAGAGAGGAGGCGGAGACCAGAGACAGATGGAGTCAGGCAGAAGGACATAGAGAATTTTTTTTTTCTCCCTCTGCCACAGCTGAGAGTTGTTGATGAAGTAGTGACCCTGAAAACCAGAACGTTTGTGAATGTCGAATGTTTGCTGTAGCTCAAAGCACTGTTTTGTCTTGGTTTGTTTTATTTCCTCATTGAAAGACTCTTCTATCTTCTGTATCTTATGTCAGCCTAGTGTACTGGCTGGATACGGTTTGGAGCAGTATAAACTGCATTTAACCTAATATGTCTTGTCCTTCTTGTCCACAGGCTGTGCTCCAGCTACCCGCAGAAGCTTCTGGTTCCAATATGGATCACTGACAAGGAGCTGGAGAGTGTGGCTTCCTTCAGATCCTGGAAGAGGATCCCTGTGGTGGTCTACAGGTGGGTTTACTGACACACAGTCATATGCACACTACCAGATGTTTTTACCAACATGCCAAACAGCATGTTTCCTTTTTGACATTTAGATCCATACTCTTGTTTGCTGACTCTGTACCATTGAATTCCAGGCACCAGAAGAACGGGGCAGTGATCTCCCGTTGCAGCCAGCCTGAGATCAGCTGGTGGGGCTGGAGAAACACAGATGATGAGTACTTGGTGTCATCCATCGCCAAGGCGTGTCAGATGGATGCCGGAGCCAAGGGTACCTGTGGAGCACCAGCCTGCCGACAACGCGGGGAAGCTCCCGACTCCTCTGATAGCGATTTTGGTAAAGCAGACTCATGCATGCAGTGTAGCTCCCTAGAATCCATTCATATTCAGGCTCATTATGTGGAAATATCCTTGTGACTCACAAAGAAGTAAAAAAAAATTAAAAAATTATTTACATGTTCTCCTTACTTCCAAAGTGAACTACCAACAGATAAAGATGCTCAACATAAGTTCCAAGCAATACGTTATTTTTAATTATATCTGCATACAGTGGGCTTGTTCTGCAAATACATCGTCAGCAATGGACAGTGTATTAACTAGCAATTAATCACATGTATGTTCCTTTTCCTTACTTGTTAAGTGCTCCCATTTAAAATTAAGTGGATGCAGTAACCGTTTAAGGGGCTGTTCAGAACATTAATAAAGCAGCTAACAACTATTTGGTATGTAACGATATAATGAAGTAATGGCATCTTGAGCAGAGAACAAAGTCACACTGTGTGTGTGTGTGTGTGTGTGTGTGTGTGTGTGTGTGTGTGTGTGTGTTTGTGTGTGTGTTTTTGTGTGGTGTTGTGTGTGTGTGTGTGTGTGTTGTGTGTGTGTGTGTGTGTGTGTGTGTGTGTGTGTGTGTGTGTGTGTGTGTGGAGTGTGCTGTATTTATTAGCGCTTTTCTAGTCTTAACGACTGCTCAAAGCGCTTTTACATCATACAGGATACATTCACCATTCACACACATTCATACACTGTGGCCGAGGCTGCCGTACAAGGTGCCACCTGCTCATCATAAACACTCACACACATTCACACTCCGATGCGCACCACCGGGGCAACTCGGTTCAGTGACTTGCCCAAGGACACTTTGACAACTGTCAGTGCTACTTGCATTGTTTTTGTTTTCCCCTTTTTGCTGTTTGTTTTTCATTTTGGTTATTTTTCAAAGTTGATGCCAATATGTCTGAGACATGCACGTCTAACAGGGTCATTGGTGCACAACACCAGACTGAAAAAGGAGTGGCAGCACAACACTGACTGCGGGCACAGAGAAGTAGTTTCTTTGCAGCCTCACAGTAATTACTCGTCTTTCTCCCTGGTAGCTGCGGAAAGCAGGTCTCTTGACTCGTGATCGTTACCTATAGCAACACTTTGGTTGTGTGTCATCAGGAGGAGATATTGATTATCAGTAGTAGTCAGTTTCTGTAAATCATGTCCCTGGCACCTCTCTGATTCCCTCCTTCTACTTCCACACTTTCTCGCTTCCTCTCCACGGCCGTTCGATTCACACAACGCTGCCCACTCCTAACAGTGGACATTATCTCTCTGTGTCTCCAGACTCGTCTCTGACGGGCGGCTCTGGCTGCGATGACAACACCGTGGCCCAGAAGCTGCTGATTTTGGATGCTCGCTCATACACGGCTGCAGTGGCCAACCGAGCCAAGGGCGGAGGCTGTGAATGTGAAGGTTAGTGTGACCAAAACGTTTGAAAAAGTCTTCAACAATTCAAGGAATTCAGCATTTTGTAGGATATGAGATCAAAGGCAACTGACACCGTGTTTCAACATTTATTCATCACATTAAAACACGCACAATACTTTGTCATGCATTGTATTATCTATAATTGTCTTTTAGAGTATGTATTCACCACCTGTATGCTTCTGATTCTGCTTAGAGATTCAAGCAGGCAATTTAAACTTGGTGAGAAATATGAATGAATTATTTTGTCCGTCCATTATTTTTATATTATTCAGACACATTTTAAATAAGCACATTCCTAGTGATGACTCCAAAAAAAATAACAATACATAAAGGATACAAATATAAAATTAACAATTCAACACAAAATAAATACAAGAAGGGTGCAAACGTAAAATCAACCTTTCAACAAAACTTTCAAACCAGAATAAATTATTGTACAAGTAGAAAATAAGTGGATCAGGGAAATACTTTTCCAAATAAGTAGTAAGGGGAAATAATTCAATACTGCAGCAATCACAATTTTCTTTTTATTTAACAATGGATTTAATAACTTAAGTCAAAGTTGTCGCCCAAAGTGACGTGTGAATAGCTTTAGTACCAGCTATGCAGCTCCTATCAACTCTACACAGCTTTTTAGTCTTTAGTTATTTTAATTTTACTTTAATTCTTCTCTAATAAACCATATTTCCTGCAGCAGCAGGCGGCTGTTTTCAGAAAACGTTCTGATAAACCCACTTTACTTGCCTAGATTGAATGGCATGCAACTATAGCAACCAGCTGTTGAAGAAAGTCAAACAGCTGGCTGCTAAAGAGCCACGTCTTGGAGGTAATGGAGATCAAAACGGAACTGAAAGGAGAGTGAATATTAGACTCCCAATCATCAGGCTCCCAGAAACACGACTTGTTAATGTTGCTTTGTAATTGCTGCATGTGTATAAAGGGCAGTCGTTTGCCATAACAACTATATAAGAGGATATCTCAGACATTTTCAAACATGTAATTATTATTTTTTTGCCACCAAAGGTTTGTGGCACCTACAAACATAACTACAACAGTTCTACAGCCCTTGGATCTGTCTTGTAGACATTAACAAGTTTTGAGTTCTAAGCTCAATGAAGAAGAGTATGCCCGCAAAAACTGTGCTGCTTTTTTCAATTTCAACTTTCCACCAGTACATAGCAGAAGGGTGCTTTGCAACAACAGTTTGAGTTTCTCAGTTGTTCTGTTTTTAGCGGAGCAGTTTAATTCACCATTAGTTTAACGATGTGTAGCTGCATCTCCGACTCCGGCAGGCTTCTGGTAAGCTAACGTTACCCTGTGTTTTTAGCTGCGTGCTGTGTCTGATTTTTTTCCTTTTGAACTTGCACAAGTAGGTGGGTGTGGAGAAAAAGAAAAAAAATACTGGGGAATCACCAATCCTGCTTCTGATTTTGAAATCGAAAGCTCATTTTTTGATTCAAAAGTAAAATCCTCACACTCCTATAAGCAAGTGGCCAGTGCCAGTTAAAGCCAAGTCATACACCATCATCTTCTCTGAACAGATAATTCTACAGTATCTTACAAGCTAAGCTTTGTTTATGTATTCTGACCTTCATCCGAGTTGTTTATGTTTGTCTGTACTTAGAGTACTACCCCAACTGCGAGGTAATGTTCATGGGAATGGCGAACATCCACGCCATCCGGAACAGCTTCCGGCTCTAAGGACCGTAGGCAGTCAGATCCCGGATCCAGGAAAGTAAGTTGATCTGTTTAACCTTTCTCTCTGAGTGGCTCTGCCGTCATGGTGCCTCCCCCCCCCCCCCCCCCCCCCCCCCCCCCCCCACTCCCCCTCCCATCATGGTAAGGCAACACCACACAGAGATGGGAACGCTGCCACAGTCCAGTGCCATTGCTGCTGCGCCGACCAGCTGTCAGTCTGTACACACTGATAGTGGATACGTGTGTTACGTGTTTCTGTTTGTGCTTAGGTTTGCATCTGTATGTTTTTACCAGCTGTGTGTGTGTTTTACTAGTGTGTTTACATCTGTGATTGTATGGGATTACATGTGGTTGTACGTACGGGACACAGGTTAACCCAGCTACAACGTCACATCATGTCATTTTAAAGCTTGTTATTTGGAGAGGGGGTGAATGACGTAGGGAGGCCTCCATATATATAGGTCAGTGGCTTCCTTCTAACCCCATCAGCCTAACCCTGTGTAACCTCACCCTGAGTAACCAAAGCTGATGTGTATGTATACAGTGTCTTGGCTCCAGATCACTTCATCAGACAGGCTCTATTTAGATTTGTACTTATCTAATCAGTCACCTCTGGTGTTTCCAGCTGGCTTTCCGCACTTGAGAGCACCCGTTGGCTCCAGCACCTGTCCGTCATGCTGAAGGCAGCCACTCTGGTGTGTTCAGCGGTGGAGAGGGATGGCCGGCCTGTCCTGGTGCATTGTTCTGACGGGTGGGACCGCACTCCCCAGATTGTAGCCCTCGCCAAGGTCCTGCTGGACCCCTACTACAGGACATTAGAGGTGAGCCTCTGCACGGTTTGGCCCCAGACTTTTACATACAGATTTTAGATAAACTTGTTTTAAATTTAGTATTAAAGGGGAACCCCTTTTTACATATTAAATTCCATTCAGTCCTGAGTACCGTGTCGTCCACAGGGTTTCCAGGTGCTTGTGGAGACTGACTGGCTGGACTATGGTCATAAGTTTGGGGACCGCTGCGGCCACCAGGAGAACGCTGACGATGTGAGCGAGCAGTGTCCCGTGTTCCTGCAGTGGCTGGACTGTGTTCACCAGCTGCTCAAACAGTTCCCCTGCCTCTTTGAGTTCAACGAGGCCTTCCTGGTGGGTGGTCTTACAGCGTTCTTTACATCTTTCTAATAACAACTGTATCTTTTT
>NC_045745.1:4832945-4834088 GCF_008692095.1 Etheostoma spectabile | reverse complement strand
TTTGTTACCATAAATCTTAAAGTGTAAGGGAAACCAAACCATATTTAAAGACAGAATATACTGTAATACATTTTGCTATGAATTTTGCATCCTTAAGCCACAAACTTGGAAATGTTGCAGTCAATCAGTATTTTATAACCTGATAAAAACCTGACGTCATGTTCCATCTTCCACGCGTGTCCAGGTCAAGTTGGTGCAGCATACGTACTCCTGTCTTTACGGCACCTTCCTGTGTAACAACGCCCGCGAGAGAGAGGCGAGGAACATCTATAAACGCACCTGCTCTGTGTGGTCCCTGCTTCGCAACGGAAACAAGAACTTTCAGAACTTCCTCTACATCCCCAGTCATGATATGGTACCTACCGCTTCTTACATTGTCCTTACACTGTTATTGTCCTATTGCTTTTATATTCTTATTCATGTTTTTTGTAGTAGAGCAACCAGGTAATAAAGAAACAACTGAAGGTTGCTGCATACTGTACTTTTAGACGCTGATCCTTTTTTGCTTGAAAGAATAGTGGTATTTAAAGACCGACAAATCATCAGATCTCTAGTCTTATTCCTTTGATGCTGAGCAGAGTGGCTTTATGATTAGATTAATGCATAGTGTGACTTTCACTTTCATCCTCAAGCTTTTCATCAAAAGAGCATAATCATACTTTAAGATAAAATCTATGCCACCATGATACTCTATAAATGATCCATTAGAAAATGGTCATAATACACCACCCAAAGCAGTGGTAGACGGTACTAATAGAGTAATAGCATTACTGTATGTTGACCTTCTGGGATTGTCCTCGTCACTTGTTTGTCTGTTAGGTGCTGCAGCCAGTCTGCCACACACGAGCGTTGCAGCTGTGGACAGCTGTCTACCTGCCCACCTCCTCCCCCTGCACCGCTGTGGACGACTCTATGGAGCTATACCTCCCCCCGAGTGTAACGGGAGATGAACTGACCTCCCGTTCCCTGGACAGGTATGTTTGTTTGCAAATCTGATCCGTTGCACAGTGTCTGTACTTACTATTATTACAAAGATTTACATTCATTCAAAATTCCCTTTATGTGCAGAGAGCCAGACTGCCCTCTAGAGTCCCAAACAGACAATTGTATCATTGTCCTTTCTGCACATGTAGGGGGGGAAAA
>NC_045745.1:4820758-4832935 GCF_008692095.1 Etheostoma spectabile | reverse complement strand
AATTTATATATTTTTCTGATTTCCAGACTTCCCAAGACCCGCTCCATGGACAACCTCCTGTCCGCTTTTGAGAACGGGGTGCCCCTGACACGTACCTCCAGCGACCCAAATCTCAATAAGCACTGCCAGGAGGGTCGCTCTGCCCCCGAGTTCTCGCCAGCCACAGAGGAAACCTCTGCAGCCGTCGCTGATGAGGTCACACCTGACAACACTGGACTGGACAGCAGTGAGGGGAAACCTCTGCATCAGAGTCCTGCCATGACCCCAGAGGGTGTCCCAGGTGCAAAGAGCTTTGAAGACACAGTGGAGGAGACCTGTCTCACCACACAGCCGCTGCCTTCTCTGCCCCTTCCCCAGGTCCCTCTCGGTAAGGACGTCGTCCTCGCTGACATTTCCCTCCTGGCTCCTGTCCTTCAACAAGCTTTGCCTCAGATCGCTAACCCTCCACTCCCACCGCCTCCGCTAGAGGCTGAGAGCCTGTGTAGGACTGCAGAGAGGACCACGTCACCCACTCATAAATCAGAGCCGTGCTCATCTCTCCCCTGCAGTGGCACAGACCCTGCAGCCACCACCCCCAGCTCGCTGACTAACGGCCACTCTGACGGCCAGGTCAATGGCCTCCCAGAATCAGCAGACCTGCTGGCTCTGAAGCAGCTGATACCACTACTTCCCATGGAGGACTCCACAGAGACTCTCACAGATGAGGGAGAGCTCCCCCCAACCCTACCCCCCACTGTGAGCCAGAATCTGACCCAGAGTCATTTTAGAGATGAGTCCCAGCCTGAGTCCCAGCCTCAGGTTCAACCCCAGAAGGAGAAGGAGAAGGAGGACATGAGGACAGATGTAGTGAAAGGAAAAGAGCGTATGTTGACAGTTGCAGTAGCTCCTGTTGACTGCGCCCAAGTAGCAGCTCGCCATCTGATCTCCCAGAGCCAGATCACAGACCTGTCCCTGCTCGGCTCCCACTGGGAGAGCGTCCAGGGTCTGGTCCAGTCGGCCTGCAGTAGTGCCAGTCACTCTGGCGTCAGCCGGGCCTTGCAGAGCAACACTTACCAGAGCCGCCGTCTTGCCGGTAAGCTGCTCCGCTCCCAGGGCTTCGCCATGGCCAACGGCTCCCAGTGCTGCCGCAGGGAGGCTCTTTGTAATCCCATCAGCCCTCTGCAGGCTGGATGGCTGTCTGCTGCCAGGAGTGCAGCCTACACCGGCCTCTGTGGGCCTGCTGCCGCAGCCCTCAACGGCTACTCCTTGGCAGGCCATCAGCTCCTGCCAGTGTCATACTCCTCGCCCTCCGCCTCCAGCTCCCCACCCCCGCCCCAAGCCCCATCTTACCTGGATGACGACGGCCTGCCGGTGCCCATGGATGCTGTTCAACAGAGACTGCGCCAGATTGAGGCCGGCTACAAGCAAGAGGTGGAGGTGCTGAGGCTGCAGGTGCGACAGCTGCAGATGAAGCTGGAGAGTAAACAGTACAGCACCCCTCCCTCGGAGCCAGACATTGACTACGAGGATGACATTGTGAGTACCCTTCTCAGTGATGGCGATTATGCCGGACAGCCTAGCGCTAGCAGATTTTTATTTATTTTTTTCTGTCGGCTGTGTTTGTTTACTTTTGATTATCCTCTTATCGTTCCTGTCTCTTCTGATCTTGCCCTTCTCTCTCCGTTTTCAGACGTGTCTGCGAGAGTCAGACAACAGCAACGAGGAGGATTCTCTGTCGACCCACAGTGAGGACCGTCTGTCTGAGGGCAGCTGGGACCGAGTGGAGCCCAAGGACACGGAGGTCAGCATCTTTTGTGCTCCATCGCCTATAAGAACTTCTATCTTTTGTTTTCTCACAATCCTCCCGTCTCCGCACTTCTTAACTGATCGTGTGTGTGTGTGTGTGTGTGTGTGTGTGTGTGTGTGTGTGTGTGTGTGTGTGTGGGTTTGTGTTGTGTGTGTGTGTGTGTGTGTGTGTGTGTGTGTGTGTGTGTGGTGTGTGTGTGTGTGTGTGTGTGTGTGTGTTGTTGTGTGTTGTGTGTGTGTGTTGTGTGTGTGTGTGTGTTTGTGTGTGTGTGTGTGTGTGTGTGTGTGGTGTGTGTGTGTGTGAGGTCACGAGGTGGTTGCCCGACCCCATGGCCTCCCATTGTTTCAACTGTGACTGTGGTTCTGGATAGTCAAGAGACTCACCACTGCAGGTGGGGCTTCCACGTGGCTTTCTGCATTAATTGACACAAGAACACAAAGAAAATTAAAATAAGCACTTTACTTACAAATGAAGAGGTGGCAGGAAACAACATGGGTGTATATCAAAAAACGTAAACACATACACTGCTTTAACACACTTCCTGTGTGGTTTCCATCTACAGGAACTGTGGCAATGTGTTCTGTAAAGACTGTTGTCATCTGAAGCTGCCCATCCCAGACCAACAGCTGTATGACCCGGTGTTGGTCTCAACATCTGCCACGACCTGCTCCGGAGTCTCGCACCGCGAGATCCGCAGCCAGCAGTCAAGAAGGCCACGCCACAGCCTCCGCTGAGAGAAGCGTTGTGTAGCATGGCTCGCGCTTCGGCTCTGTCCGCTCTCTTTTGGACTGTTAGCTGAGCGACCGTGTAACCCCGACCTGCTCTGTTTTCGGCTGCGGCGGTTGATGAGAGAGATTGTTACTCTTTGGGAGCTCGGTTTGGGAGCGCAGGTGCACTGTGAGACTTCTGAAAGGTGGAGAGAGGAAAGGGAACGTCTGAGATGGAGGCGTTTCAGGTAAGGTGGAGGGGGGGAGGTTATCCTGCAGAACAAACCCCTTCTGTTCCAAGACATTTTCAGCCTGGAGCACTGCAGCGCCCAGCTGCCTCCACACATGCCCTGTCCGAGACACATCTCCAACCTGTCCACCCCATCAGAGTCACCCACCTTTAGTACCAAACACCTGTACCCTCCTTACAGACACTGTCTCGCACTTCAGAGGACAATCGCTCACCCTTCCACGTGTCGGGGACTCCAAAGCCTTTACCTGTACTACTGGAGGCTTTCAACTTTGAAAAGAAAAGAATTGCTGCTACAGTATTTAAAAGTCTAATTTTGTATTCTTATTTTGTGCACTACTAGCTGTTGTTGTATTTGAGGGAATTTGAGACCAAACTTGAGTAAAAGGGAGAAATCTGTGGTTTACTTTGTCATTGCATCTTTTCCTTGGAGCCTGAATGTAATATGTAATGGATAACTGGATTGAGTTTATGTTAATGTACATTTGGTGGGTCGTATATATGTGTTCATTGCTGCAATGTGTTTTCAAAATGATGTATATGCACAGTTAATGTCAATGCTTTTCTCCAGTATAGCCGTGTCGGGACATTCGACGTTCTGAGGGATGTGCGTGGTTTGTTTTGCCGGGACGTGTGCTTGATGTGTTTAGAGGAAGAGAACACAATAATGTTGGGTGGAAGCAGATGTCTTCTTCTGATGAGAGAAAATGTCATTTGAAGGTACTGTGGGTATTCTGGGATGTGACAGAGGTAAGGTTTTCCTGCTGAGATGTTTGTGAATGAATGGCTTAATGTCCACATGAAGCTCGATGTCCATCTGACCGATGACTCCTCCTCAGATTGGGAACTGGCAGGAAAGACTGCTCTGGAAAAGACTCAACAAAGTGCTTCAGGTTTCTTGTTTTGTTTAGGGGAGTTTGACCACAGTCCCCCTCTTTAAAAAATGTGTTTGTGTCTACTGGTTGTTCCTTGAGACAATAGTGCCATATTTTGTTTTGTCTATTTTTAAAGCCTTTTTCTTTCTTATGGATTGCAGCAGGTTTCTAATTGGCCTCCCTCTATGTTTTAATGGTACAGATAGTAAGCTGCGTAATAACACTGAGACAACTAAAGATTAACTGATGGTGCGGTTTGATGACCAGGCTAACATTTCAATGGATGATCGGATGTCACTAAATCAATTAACCTTTTTGTTCTCCGTTGTCCTTTGTGGTTATCCATAATATTTGGGATTTTTTCAACACTGTGTTCATCAAGTCAAAATCTTTAAGAGGAACTCAGAAATGTAACATTCATAGTTATCTGATCCGTAGTGGTGGCTTAAAACCTGTCACTTAATGAATAATTGTTGTAAAGAAATGCACTGTAAAAGTTAAATCCCATGGGTTAAAATAAAAGATTATATCATGAATCTGTTTCCAAGCTTTCCTAATCCTTGTCTTCCCGCCAAAACTGAAATTGAAAACACTTATTTTTATAACTTTTTCTTACGATTTTGTTCCTTTTTTCAACACTTTTGATACTTTTTTCAATACACTACGTAACACTAACTTATTAACTTTAGTTTTACAGTTATTTTGGATTTTATGGTCAATAAACGTCATTTATAGGAAATTGTACCTAATGTTTGTGTTAGAAAAGCGGAAATTAGGATTTTTTTAGACAAAAATTAAAGAAATGGATGTTGATGGATAATCACAGACTGGAATATGTCAACTAAGCAATCAACGAAAGCCTCAAAAGACTATACACATATTTAAAAAGGCTAAAACAAGGCAGGATGGAAATGTATCAGTGACAAAAGTATAGAAACTAAGCAATATAGGAACAAATCAAAAGATATTAAAATAATGCAGTAGCTATACTAAATGATCAATAGTGTGCTAGCTAAGGTGCAGTAAAACAAATCTGGAGTAATGCGTATGTGTTTGTGTAGAAAAACTGCATATCATCATGTCTTGGACTAACAGTCTTGTTAGACAGTCTTGTTTAGTTCAGTGGTGCCAGAGCTTTTAGTTATTAGTTATTAATCTCAATCGCCTGTCTGATGGGAGAGTGTATAAGGCTTTTTATGATGTTCCCAGGTGCAAATGAAAGACTCATTGAATGTGGCTATAGATGCAGGACCTTACTCTCACTTAAAACCAGTTTGCTGAAGTACAGACCGTAAGACATCGACTGCAGCAATTCGGCTACTTCACCAGAAACCAAAAGATGGTGACTGTCACCACAGGGAAAAATCCTCAGTGCTTTCCCTCCCTTTGTCTACTAGGTGGAGCTGTTCTATCGAGGGTAACACAAGGCTGGACTTTGTTGTACCTGCAAGGAGACCAGAACTTTCTGCAAATCAGCTCTTTGCATTCAGAGCTCCATAAACTGAGAGCTACGTTTTAGCTACAAAGAATGCAACAAAACGTTTGATATTAAAGCTATCATATTATGAGCAAGGTGAAAAAGCTGGTAAACTAGTTTGGTACATTAAACAGAGGAGGCAATGAACTTAATTCAAAAAGATGGGGGTGATAACCTCGGATCTTAGAGAGAGAAATGGCACTTTTCTAGGCTAATACCATGACTTGTAGAGTGCTAAATATTCAGATTCAGCTGTGCATAAACAAAATGAATTTCTGGATTTATTCAAATTTACCCCTCACCCCCTGGAAGAGGTACAAAAATGTAGGTGAAAAATATTTAGAATGTTTTTACGTCCAATCAAGGATATGGATAGTTTTGTCCAACTAATAACATAAGATCTTAAAGTTATGATTTAGAAGGGAGATTGACTTTTCACAGGTCTAAATGGACCCAAGTTGATTTCCTGTTGCAGTGTATTAGATTAGATTAGATTCAACTTTATTGTCATTACACAGGTACAGGTAGCCGGCACGAAATGCAGTTTGGGTCTAACCAGAAGTGCAATAGCAGTAAGTGCAGGATATACAATGTTCCGTAAGTGAGGACAGGATATGTACTGAATAAATATAGAAAAGAATACTATTATAAACAAGTTTTACAGATGGGTTTGTCCTATGAATCAAAAATATAGATAACAAGTTATGTGAGCAGATTTACAGCTAGGAATTTAGTGTATATACTATAATTGCAAATTTTACAGATATGGCAAATAGCATAATATACTATGGTTTACAGATTTTACAGGTGAGTATGTACTATAAATGTATACAGGCGGCTATTATTATTATAGACAGAATTTTACAGATAGCTATATAAGTTAGGCTAAATGACAGTATAACAATGGTTAAAGGTAGTACAATAAAGTAAAGTTTGGCAGGAACTATCCGAATTAAATGGCGGTGGAAAGTAATTGCATATTACAGTTAAAGTACGGTAGTGCAGATTTAATGTAAACAATTGGTACTGTAAATAAACAGTCAGCAGTGCAAATTGAAATGTAAGTAGTGCAAAAAGGTAAGTAGTGCAAAAAGATGCAGATGTAAACAGTCGTTACTATAGTAACAGTCAGCAGTGCAGGTGAACATCATAGTATTGCAGATAACAAAATGGAGGCAGGTGTGAGGAGGGAGAGGAGAGTCTGTCAGTATATGAGGGGAGTGGGATCAATGAGGAATGCCATGTGAATGGCATCAACTGACAGGAAGTTAACAAGGGGTCTAGCAATGGGATTCCATTGAAAAGGTGTATAAGATCATTTAGATGATAGATTTCTGGGTTTTGTTAGTAGGCCTAGTGTAATTATTGCAGTGTTAAGTTAAAGGAGGAAGGGTTCCACCATCAAACAATTTTCGGTACATCAAGCAGAGGCGTTATTAATATAGTCTTAAAAATCTTGTAGCCTATATTTCAATTGGAATCCCTTCTGGTCCCGGGGTTTACCCCCAGTCCTTTCAGGCGGATTGAAGCATCAGACAGTTCCTGGGCCCCAAGGTTAAGCTCTAATGATTCTCTTTTCCTCACTTCCCCCACTATCTTCCTTTTTAATGGTTAAAGAAAACCTCTTCAAATTTTATTTGGAACAATAAACTTACAGTACAAATCCCCCACCACCACCACCACCACCACCACCACCATGTATCACAAATACATGTATCACTTAATAAATACAAATAATAATAATATTGCGGTTGCTATGCAAAGCATTAGTGCAACGTAGCGCAAGATACGTTAGGCTTCAATGGAAACTACCAGAACTGTAACTGGGCTAAAAGACCTTTTTTGCTTAAAGAAAGGCACACAATATAATAACTAACTGGTCGAGACAGCAGCAACAGTTCGAGGAAGCGGTAAAATTTATGTTTTTGGTGTTTTTTATCAATGGAGCTAACTAAGGTGGAGACTCGAGACTCTTGCACATTTTGAGGACTTTAGCCTTGCTTGACTTGGTAAACTCGACTTGACTTTGACTTGTTATTCAAGACTCAATTCTTGACGTAGATTTAAGAGAGATGACTGGAAAGGAAAGGACTTGACTTTTTTAATAATGTAACTAGCTAACTAATACAAAGTAATATTAAATCTAAATTGTTGTGCTTAAATTATTATTGTGCTTTGTTAAATTAGTAACGTTAGCTAAGTTGCTGGAGTATCAGCCGTCATATGCTAAAGTTAGCTAGCTCGCTAGCTAGCTAGCTAACGCCAGTTCCCAGGCTACATGGGCTCTTTTTTCTAATTTGTATATTACTTGTTTGCCAATATTAGTCTGCTAAATACAAGGGACTATGACTGTTTGTGGTTATTGTTCATTTGATTCTATAGCTAGGCTAGCTATGCAAAATTGTAATTATTTCAGTGATTATTAGTCGAGTTAGTTGAGCTAAGCTAACTTTATGGACATCTCTTAATTGTTGTCATAGCAACTACAAATTACTGCAAAGTGCATCAGTTATTTTCGATGATCTGATGTGATATAAAAAATTGTATTAATTGTGTATATTAATTTTGATCCTTGTGTGTGTATAACCGGCTATGATATAGGAAATAGTAAGTTAGCTAATGATTGAGATCATTTTCATGTTATATAGCTAGCTAGCAAGCTATATTTTGAATTGTTGAAACTTCTGGTTCCATGTTTCAGTTGGCCCAATATTCTAAATGTTCAAGCAAATTGAGTCAAACGGTTAAGGTAGTTGTCTTTAAATGATTCCTAAAAAACAACAATATTTTAAATAACTCCATGGGTGCAAAGTTAACGTTAATGCCCACAGAGTTGGATCAAATGTTTGCTAAGTTACATCTACAGGGGGTCCGGGGGCAGTAGCTGGTGGTGCCATGAATAGCCATTCACTTTTAAAAGGAGGCCTACACATGTGCTTGTCTTGTCCCCTGATGCACCAGGCGTGAGAGCAGCGTGACAGTGGGGCGTGAATGCTCCACGGACACCCGCTCAACACTGTTCCATTTGTTTCTTTTTTTGCGTTGAAACACGAGAGCAGAGGATATTAATGATCGTGTGAATCAAACTCATAATTCTGCAGCGGCGGTAGCCTGTCATTACAAACTGAAACGGCACGTCCAAGGTTTCTTTAACCCTTGTGGTGTCTTTGTGTCAAAAATGACCCGTTTTCAAAATTTCTATGTCAGAAATATGGGTTTCTTTTTAACTATCTAATTTTGATTACCCAAAAATAGCATGGATGATTCCATACAACGGCTACAACAAGTACAACAAAATATCAGAGCTCCACTTTCATTGAATTTTAGGTGTTTATTATTATTTTTTTGCATTTATTAAAAAAAAAACAGTATCCCAATTGAATATTGATATATACCCTTCTGTGATTATCCTTCCTTTAATATTAGTCTGAATAAGTCATAATTTTTTGTGTTTGCAACTCAAGAATTAGGTATAATTTTTTTACAAATGAGGTTTATAGACCATGAATTCCAAATATAAGTGTAAAACTAGTGATGATAAGAGGGTGTCATGGTGTGTTGATTTTCAGTTTTCAACAGGCAAGTGCATGGTTGAATGGAGGACAACACAAGGGTTAAAAAGCTCAATAATAAATGAGATGGCGTTCATTCACGATTTGAAAATAAAGGTGTGATTGATGAAGCGGTAGACGACGGACCAGCCGGCCTTTTCTCAACTTCAAATCTGATGCCTGAAAATGATAGCTTCCAGCGAGTCTTTGTGCCTTGCACTGCCTTCATCAGCGTGAGAAACACAAGGTGTGCGTGTGACCGTGGGAACCGGTTGGAGTGCGTCTCACGGTGAATGAGAAAACAGAGAGCCCTGTAGGCTATGCCCAATGTGCCCAGTTTGCCCACTGCATGCCTATTTAGCTATCAGTTTGTTCGTCTAAATTTCTTTCTCAGACATGGACTGACACTTTATTGTGCTGAGTAATTCGAATCATAGCAGTTGTATGTGGTTAAGATCTCACGCTATGTAACAACCAGATTGATTGATTGGAGCTACTCGTTTTATAAAAGGTACTGACAGTGTGAAATACTGAATTTTCAAGGGGAAGTAAGAGGGGACGAGGTAATAGCCTAATGTTCCTCTTTTTACACAGTTATTCCTTTGAGGGTCACCTTAAGGTACCTGTAATCATGATGATGATGATTAAATCCATCTGATTGGCAGGTACTTCTCAAATCACCAGGGAGTGTTCCCTGTACACCAGGAGCCCATGGATGGGCCCCCTCATTGAAGCTCTTATCAGTAGAGAGCTTTGTTAGAGACATGCCTCAAGGAGGAGGGGGCAACCTTTCTTTCCTGTCAGGGTATGGTGATAGATAAGTAGAAGACCCCCCTGCAAGAATGCGATCACATTGGAAAAAACAAGTCATTGTGTTGTCCTCCCCAGGTCGAGTCAGCTCCAAAATGCAGCAGCTCATCCTCCTGACGTCCTTTTGGACCATCTGCACAGGATCAGCAGGTGAGTCTGCTTTCATTCATGGCTGGAAAATATGTCAGAAAAATTGAGGTTTTATTTAGATTTCTCTTGCAACAGTACAGGTCCTTTCAGCCTGTGTTTTAATGTTTTTCTTATACTACTGCTGTTTTACATACAATCGTGCAAGTAATAGATTGATAATATCTTAATTAATGTGAGCTATTTAATTCCTAGTAACACTGAAAAACATGAGGGCAATGAATACATCAGAAAGCTGCTCAACAAGCAGGGTGAAGTTGCTTTTTTTCCCCAATTTTTTTCAACCATACCAGTCACTTTATTCAATTAGAAAGTTCATATATTGCAAAATCTCGTTAACAGAAATCCAAAAATGGATTCAGAAAGATGTTAGAAACTAGTCACCAGAAACCAACGGCTCCCCCGGTGAAAGAGAGGCTCCCCCACACAAAACCGCCGGCCTGACAATCTCCATACACACACTCACACACCCCTCTCTGCGCTGTCCATCACACTGATGTGATACCGGGCATTCCTCTGTGTCTGACATGCTCATCACAAACTGAGCTCCCTGTTCAAGGACATCCTGTTATTAGTCATTGATTAACAAATGCCCACATGTGAAAGAAAGTGACACAATCGCTCCCCCGATGTGTTTTTCTTATAAATTCCAACTACATTTGCAGATTTCATAGGACAGAAAGTGACACATTTTCACAGCTACCGCCCGTGCTGTCAGACCATCTAGTAAAGGTGTGCACCCAGGCGGTGGTCACAGAGCAATTAGACATTGCTAAGTTGTAAGTTAGTTGTAACTGACTTCAACTAACAGGAGAACAATTCACTGTTTGCAGTAAGTAAATATTAATAAAAGGACCCATTTGTAAATACATCTAGTTAAATCTAGCTGGACAGTTTTCAGTGTAGACGTTGAGAAGAAACATCCCATTTTGCCCTCACAATAGGCTGAGGTTGTTTGTGTCACCCAGAGGTTAACAATGCAGGCTGATTGTGTGTGTGTGTGTGTGTGTGTGTGTGTGTGTGTGTGTGTGTGTGTGTGTGGTGGTGTGTTGTGTGTGTGCGTGCTTTTCATCTGTCAAACGTTTTTTTCATTTCTGTGTTTCAGATTGGTGCTATCTGTCCCATTCACCTGTGATAAGCAGTGCAATAGTAAGCTTATTTAAATTCAAAAAGTATGGTAACAATGTTGGTTACAATATAACTTTATTTATGTGGTACTTTTTTTAAGCACATACAGTGGGGAACAAGATTGGTACACTCCTAATTTGCAGGTTTTCCTACTTACAAGCATACAGAGGTCTGTAATTTTTTATCATAGGTACACTTCAACTGTGAGAGACGGAATCTAAAACAAAAATCCAGAAAATCACATTGTCGGATTTTTAAATAATTCATTTGCATTTAATTGCGTGACATTGGACTTAAAACCAACAGTTGTAAAGTGCAATAAAATATAAGCAATAAGGATAAAATCATGAGAAATTTATCTCCAATAAAGAGATTTAAATTAAGAGGTTGCCAGCTATATTGCAGGTCGTTCCAAAGGTGAGGGGCCCTAGGTGCAAAGGCTCCTCTGGTTTTCAGCCTTGACTTGGGAATCATTTAGAGATCTACAAGAGATTCCAGACTGCACCTGGCTCATGTGAGGTTAGAAAGTTTGAAATATAGTCAGGAGCCAATCCTATACCTACTTACACTGTAGGTGATCGTTTAAACCTTTAAATTGACTCAAAAATGTAAAGGCAACCAATGTAGTGATGCCAAATTTGGAGTAATATGCAACCTTCAGTTGGATCTTGTGAGTAGTTTTACTGATGTAACCAGCATCTGAATCAGCTGAAGATTGAATAGGTTGTACTGACTCTGTACTGAAAATAATTTATTGATCCCAAAAAGGAAATTCACATTTGCGCACACCAGCTCGGCTGGAGCTACTGTAAAAGGGCCTTTAAAGAGACAGGCGCTCCTACAGAGCGTCTCATACAGAGAGTGATTACAGTTGCAGCAGCTATGGGCAGTATGAGAATAATAAAGTGTTTTTTTAACATTAAAACATGTAAACATATTCTAGTACAAACACAAAATGCAAGTTTAATCCTCAAAATGCTTTATAATAGTTGCCCTTTGATTTAAGTGTTTTTCTTGTTTTAGCACCAGACAAGTGGGGCCACGCCAACAGCGACTGTGATGGACACCACCAGTCGCCCATCAACATCGTCACCAGGAAGACTTTGAAAGACAACCGACTGACTCCTTTCATCTTTACCAACTACCGGCAGATCTTCAGTGACTCAATCAAGAACAACGGACGCTCAGGTGAGCATATTTTCCATTACACATAAGAAACCCCTCAGTCCTGTGACGCTGTTGTGTGATGTCATTGTGCTCTGCGTATGTCCACTACAGTCAGGGTGGGAGTTCCTCACCTCAGCACCATCTCAGGTGGAGGCCTCCCGACCACCTACAAGGCTGTGGAGTTCCACATGCACTGGGGCAACGACGGAGAGGCCGGCTCCGAACACACCATCGATGGACAGCAGTATCCCATGGAGGTACCATAACCTTACTATACAA
>NC_045745.1:4809198-4820748 GCF_008692095.1 Etheostoma spectabile | reverse complement strand
CTGTCTTCATTCAGGTTATTAACTGATGTGATTACCGGTTAAAGGTTTGCTTATACCTAACAGCTGCAAACAATTTGAAATATCATCATAAAAATGCAAATTTTCTCTAAATCTAAACTTTTCAAATTTGAACGTGAATAATTTTTTTTTTTTTAAATAGTCCATTTGTTGGGAGCTATTTTCTGCCACAGGTTTAGCGTGCTAGTCAAGCATTTACGGCAGAAGGATAGTGTATGAAGGGCTGCCCACTGTTTACTGTTTACACTGTTTACTGGATATATTATCCCATATGCACATCCCCCCCTCCTCCCTCCCCCAGCATGGACTGAGGGATGACTTAATACTTGAACAATGGCTCTAACCCTAGTACTTCAAACCCCTTATATTGATTGTTTATTTGTGTGTATCCTAATGTTCACTTTATTCCCATATAATGCCATATACAGTCTTTTTTTTTTTTTAACTGCTATAGTTTTTATATTACTATGTCTATGTTATTCTCTTGTATTGTCTATATTTAATGCTGTTCTCTAGACTTCATCCTTGCACTATTGGACTTATTCCCACCATGACACACCTTACCTTACCATGCAGACTGAATCACTGGGTCAGTCCCTGCCCTGTCACTGCAGGCGTCTCAATCAAAAGGCTTTACATCGACAGGAAACATTCACCACACATTCATACACTGTGGCCTGCCGGGCTGCGTACAAGTGCCACCTGCTCATCAGATAAACATTCACACACATTCACACTCCGATCTCAGCACCGGGGCACTTGGGTTCGTGTCTTTGCCCAAGGACACTTCGACAATGACTGCAGAGGCGGGGGATCGAACCACCCCTCCAATTGGCAGGCACCCGCTCTAACACTGAGCCACAGCCGCCCCATATAAGTCTGGTAATATAAATATTGCAACAAACTTCATGAGAAGTCAATAATAAATTCATCCTACTAACAAATTCTGTGTATCCAAGCCTGGTGTATCTTATCCACTGTGCAACAGAAACTCCACTGTTAAAAAAAAGAAGTTATTGAGCCACATCATACACACTGGGTGACACATTATTACTACAATGAACACCGTGTGGTTTTAGATAGTTATATACTTTATGATCCCAAAGGGGAAATTCAAGGTCCCCGTAGCTTACATATATCACACACCCTACACTACATCATAAACAGGATGATAAACAGAGCAAATAAAAAAAAGTCTAGGGTGATGTAATGATGAGACGCTGCAGTGACCAGGGCAGGGACTGACCCAGTGATTCAGTCTGCATGGTAAGGTAAGGTGTGTCATGGTGGGAATAAGTCCAATAGTGCAAGGATGAAGTCAGAGAACAGCATTAAATATAGACATACAAGAATAACATAGACATAGTAATATAAAACTATAGCATGTTAAAAAAAAAAAAAAGACTGTATATGGCATTATATGGAATAAAGTGACATTAGGATACACACAAATAAACAATCATATAGGGTTTGAAGTACTAGGGTTAGAGCCATGTTCAAGTTATAAGTCATCCTCAGTCCCATGCTGGGGAGGAGAGGGGGGATGTGCATATGGGATAATATAGCCATAAACTTGTAAACATAAACAGTGGGCAGCCCTTCATACACTATCCTTCTGCCGTAAATGCTGACTGCACGCTAACCTGTGGCAGAAAATAGCTCCCAACAAATGGACTATTTAAAAAAAAAAAAATTATTCACGTTCAAATTTGAAAAGTTTAGATTTAGAGAAAATTTGCATTTTTATGATGATATTTCAAATTGTTTGCAGCTGTTAGGTATAAGCAAACCTTAAACCGGTAATCACATCATTAATAACCTAATAAGACAGCATTTTTTGTTTTATAGTAAGGTTATGGTACCTCCATGGGATACTGCTTTCCATCGATGGTTGTGTTCGGAGCCGCCTCTCCGTCGTGTGCCAAGTGCATGTGAACTCCACAGCCTTGTATGGTCGGAGGCCTCCACTAGATGGTGCTGAGTGAGAACTCCACCCTGACTGTATGGACATCGCAGAGCACATGACATCACACAACAGCGTCACAGGACTGAGGGTTTCTTATGTGTAATGGAAATATGCTCACCTGAGCGTCCCGTTGTTCTGGATTGAGGTCACTGAAGATCTGCCGGTAGTGGTAAAGATGAAAGAGTCAGTCGGTTGTCTTTCAAAGTCTTCCTGGTGACGATGTTATGGGCGACTGGTGGTGTCCCTACAGTCGCTGTTGGCGTGGCCCCACTTGTCTGGTGCTAAAACAAGAAAACACTTAATCAAGGGCATATTATAAAGCTTTGAGGATTAACTTCATTTGGTGTTTGTACTAGAATATGTTTACATGTTTTAATGTTAAAAAACACTTTATTTTCACTACTGCCCATAGCTGCTGCAACTGTAATCACTCTCTGTATGACGCTCTGTAGGAGCGCCTGTCTCTTTAAAGGCCCTTTTACAGTACTCCAGCCGAGCTGTGTGTCGCAAATGTGAATTTCCTTTTTGGGACAATAATTATTTTCAGTACAGAGTCAGTACAACCTATTCAATCTTCAGCTGATTCAGATGCTGTTTACATCAGTAAACTACTCACAATACCAACTGAAGGTTGCATATTACTCCAAATTTGGCATCACTACATTGGTTGCCTTTACTTTTGATTCAATTTAAAGGTTTTAAACGATCACCTACAGTGTAGAGGGTAGTATAGGATTGGCTCCTGACTATATGCAAACTTTCTACCCTCACATAGCCAGTGCAGTCTGGAATCTCTTGTAGATCTCTAAATGATTCCCAAGTCAGGCTGAAAACCAGAGGAGCCTTTGCACCTAGGCCCCCCTCACCTTTGGAACGACCTGCAATATACTGGCAACCTCTTAATTTAATCTCTTTATTGATAATTCTCATGATTTTATCCTTATTGCTTATATTTTATTGCACTTTACAACTGTTGTTTTAGTCAATGTCACGCAATTAAATGCAAATGAATTTTTAAAATCCGACATGTGATTTTCTGGATTTTTGTTTTAGATTCCGTCTCTCACAGTTGAAGTGTACCTAGTGATAAAAATACAGACCTCTGTATGCTTTGTAAGTAGGAAAACCTGCAAAATTAGGAGTGTACCAAATACTTGTTCTCCCACGTGTATGTGCTTTAAAAAAAAGTACCACATAAATAAAGTTATATTGTAACCAACATTGTTACACTACTTTTTGAATTTAAATAAGCTTACTATTGCACTGCTTTTCACAGTTGAACGGGACAGATAGCACCAATCTGAAACACAGAAATGAAAAAAACGTTTGACAAGATGAAGCACGCACACACACACACACACACACACACACACACACACACACACACACACACACACACAAACACACACACACACACACACACACACACCACACCACACACACACCCACAATCAGCCTGCATTGTAACCTCTGGGTGACACAAACAACCTCAGCCTATTGTGAGGGCAAAATGGGATGTTTCTTCTCAACGTCTACACTGAAAACTGTCCACTAGATTTAACTAGATGTATTTACAAATGGGTCCTTTTATTAATATTTACTTACTGCAAACAGTGATTGTTCTCCTGTTAGTTGAAGTCAGTTACAACTAACTTACAACTTAGCAATGTCTAATTGCTCTGTGACCACCAGCCTGGGTGCACACCTTTACTAGATGGTCTGACAGCACGGGCGGTAGCTGTGAAAATGTGTCACTTTCTGTCCTATGAAATCTGCAAATGTAGTTGGAATTTATAAGAAAAACACATCGGGGAGCGATTGTGTCACTTTCTTTCACATGTGGGCATTTGTTAATCAATGACTATAACAGGATGTCCTGACAGGAGCTCAGTTTGTGATGAGCATGTCAGACACAGAGGAATGCCCGGTATCACATCAGTGTGATGGACAGCGCAGAGAGGGGTGTGGTGAGTGTGTGTATGGAGATTGTCAGGCCGGCGGTTTTGTGTGGGGAGCCTCTCTTTCACCGGGGGAGCCGTTGGTTTCTGGTGACTAGTTTCTAACATCTTTCTGAATCCATTTTTGGATTTCTGTTAACGAGATTTTGCAAATGAACTTTCTAATTGAATAAAAGTGACTGGTATGGTTAAAAAAATTGGGAAAAAAAGCAACTTCACCCTGCTTGTTGAGCAGCTTTCTGATGTATTCATTGCCCTCATGTTTTTCAGTGTTACTAGGAATTAAATAGCTCACATTAATTAAGATATTATCAATCTATTACTTGCACGATTGTTGTAAAACAGCAGTAGTATAAGAAAAACATTAAAACAACAGGCTGAAAGGACCTGTACTGTTGCAAGAGAAATCTAAATAAAACCTCAATTTTTCTGACTATTTTCCAGCCATGAATGAAAGCAGACTCCCTGCTGATCCTGTGCAGATGGTCCAAAAGGACGTCAGGAGGATGAGCTGCTGCATTTTGGAGCTGACTCGACCTGGGGAGGACAACACAATGACTTGTTTTTTCTTCATGTGATCGCATTCTTGCAGGGGGGTCTTCCTTATCTATCACCATACCCTGACAGGAAGAGAAGGTTGCCCCCTCCTCCTTGAGGCATGTCTCTAACAAAGCTCTCTACTGATAAAGCTTCAATGAGGGGGCCCATCCATGGGCTCCTGGTTACAGGGAACACTCCCTGGTGATGTGAGTACCTGCCAATCAATGGATTTAATCATCATCATCATGATTACAGGTACCTAAGGTACCCTCAAAGGAATAACTGTGTAAAAGAGGAACATTAGGCTATTACCATCGTCCCTCTTACTTCCCCTTGAAAATTCGTATTTCACACTGTCAGTAACCTTTTATAAAACGAGTAGCTCCAATCAATCAATCGGTTGTTACATAGCGTGAGATCTTAACCACATACAACTGCTATGATTCGAATTACTCAGCACAATAAAGGGTCGTCCATGTCTGAAAGAAATTTAGACAACAAACTGATAGCTAAATAGGCATGCAGTGGGCAAACTGGGCACATTGGGCATAGCCTACAGGGCTCTCTGTTTTCTCATTCACCGTGAGACGCACTCCAACCGGTTCCCCCGGTCACCCGCACACCTTGTGTTTCTCACGCTGATGAGGCATGCAAGCACAAAGACTCGCTGAAGCTATCATTTTCAGGCATCAGATTTGAAGTTGAGAGAAAGGCCGTGCTGTCCGTCGTCTACCGCTTCATCAATCACACCTTTATTTTCAAATCGTGAATGAACGCCATCTCATTTATTATTGAGCTTTTTACCCTTGTGTTGTCCTCCATTCAACCATGCACTTGCCTGTTAAAACTGAAACATCACACACCATGACACCCTCTATCATCACTATTTTACACTTATATTGGGAATTCATGGTCTATAAACCTTTGATTAAAAAATTATACCTAATTCTTGAGTTGCAACACAAAAATTATGACTTATTCAGACTAATATAAAGGAAGGATAATCAAAGAAGGGTATATATCAATATCAATTGGGATACTGTTTTTTTTTTAATAAATGCAAAAAAATAATAATAACACCTAAAATTCATGAAGTGGAGCTCTGATATTTTGTTGTAACTTGTTGTACCGTTGTATGGAATCTCCATGCTATTTTTGGGTAATCAAAATTAGATAGTTAAAAAGAAACCCATATTTCTGCATAGAAATTTTGAAAACGGGTCATTTTTGACACAAAGACACACAAAGGGTTAAAGAAACCTTGGACGTGCGCGTTTCAGTTGTGTAATGACAGGCTACCGCCGCTGCAGAATTGAGTTGATTCCACATCATTAATATCCTCTGCTCTCGTGTTTCAACGCAAAAAGAAACAAATGGAACAGTGTTGATCGGTGTCCGTGGAGCATTCACGCCCCACTGTCCGCTGCTCTCACGCCTGGGCATCAGGGACAAGACAAGCACATGTGTAGGCCTCCTTTTAAAGTGAATGGCTATTCATGGCACCACCAGCTACTGCCCCCGGCCCCCTGTAGATAACTTAGCAAACATTTGATCCAACTTCTGGGCATACGTTAACTTTGCACCCATGGAGTTATTTAAAATTGTTGTTTTTAGGAATCATTTAAAGACAACTACCTTAACCGTTTGACTCAATTTGCTTGAACATTTAGAATATTGGGCCAACTGAAACATGGAACCGAAGTTTCAACAATTCAAAATATAGCTTGCTAGCTAGCTATATAACATGAAAATGATCTAATCATTAGCTAACTTACTATTCCTAATCACTAGCCGGTTATACACACACAAGGATCAAAATTAATATACACCTAATACAATTTTTATATCACTCAGATCATCGAAAATAACTGATGCACTTTGCAGTAATTGTTAGTTGCTATGACAACAACTAGATGTCCATAAAGTTAGCTTCGCTCAACTAACTCGACTAATATCATGAAATAATTACAATTTTGCATAGCTAGCCTAGCTATAGATCAAATGAACAATAACCAAAACAGTCATAGTCCCTTGTATTTAGCAGACTAATATTGGCAAACAAGTGATATACAATTAGAAAAAGAGCCCATGTAGCCTGGGAATGGCGTGTATAGCTAGCTAGCGAGCTAGCTAACTTTAGCATATGACGGCTGATACTCCAGCAACTTAGCTAACGTTACTAATTAACAAGCACAATATAATTTAAGCACAACATTTAGATTAATATTACTTGTATTAGTTAGCTAGTTACATTTTAAAAGTCAAGTCCTTTCCTTTCCAGTCACTCTCTTAAATCTACGTCAAGATTGAGTCTTTAATAACAAGTCAAGTCAAGTCGAGTTTACCAAGTCAAGCAAGGCTAAAGTCCTCAAAATGTGCAAGAGTCTCGAGTCTCCACCTTAGTTAGCTCCATTGATAAAAAACAACAAAACATAAATTTTACCGCTCCCTCGAACTGTTGCTTGCTGTCCTCGACAGTTAGTTATTATATTGTGGTCCTTCTTTAAGCAAAAAAGGTCTTTTAGCCCAGTTACAGTTCGGTAGTTTCCATGAAGCCTAACGTATCTTGCGCTACGTTGCACTAATCTTTGCATGCAACCGCAATATTATTATTATTGTATTTATTAAGTGATCTGTATTTGTGATACATGGTGGTGGTGGTGGTGGTGGTGGGGATTTGTACTGTAAGTTATTGTTCCAAATAAAATTTGAAGAGGTTTTCTTTAACCTAAAAAGGAAGATAGTGGGGGAAGTGGAGGAAAAGGAATCATTAGAGCTTAACCTTGGGGCCCAGGAACTGTCTGATGCTTCAATCCGCCTGAAAGGACTGGGGGTAAACCCGGACCAGAAGGGATTCCAATTGAAATATAGGCTACAAGATTTTTAAGACTATATTAATAACGCCTCTGCTTGATGTACCGAAATTGTTTGATGGTGAACCCTTCCTCCTTTAACTAACCACTGCAATAATTACACTAGCCTACAACAAAACCCAAAATCGATCTCTAATAGATCTTATACCCCTGTTTCCACAATGATAAGTCGGACGTCATTGCGTATGAGACAGGGGGAAGGGACCCCAAAAAAAGGGGAAAGGAGCCGCCCCTTGACCTAATCACGAGGAGAAAAAAAAAGGGATTCCTAAAGGTCGCCGTCAGTTGAGACTGATCCACGAAATGTACAGGACACCCAAGTGAAATGGCATATCCTCATTGGTGTAGAATCACCACCACTGTATGTGGCCGATTCAAAATGTAGGTCGCCTGACAGGTAGGGCGAGGAGTGTCTGTCAGTTATACCCTCATAGTACTGGACGAGCCTCTGGCCGAAGCTGACGGTGACCGGCATCGGGACGACTAACCCACCGTGCCTCCATTTTGAATGTCATCGATAATACAAGGGGGGAAAAAATACGTGGATGGAAAATCTGTTAACCGCTTCATGGGTGACTGTTGGAAACGATATATTTCGAAAGGCAGCAGGACATGGGGGGTGGGTGGTATTAACATGGCTTATGGACATGAGTTGCATTGTGCATCTGAGCCTAGGGAGGAGGGAAAATAATCCAAAAAATAGGTTGGTAAAATAATAATGTTGACTACTTACCATGGAGGAAAAGGAAGAGTGGCCGCAAAATAAGATGGAGACTCATGAACAGCGTAATGGAACTCATCCTCGGGGGTCCTCTGGTAGTTTCCACCCCGGCCGGGTGTCGGCCGAGTGGGGGAAATGGGACACTTGAAAAAGGTTGAAGGGTGGAGCAATAAAAATGTATCGGCTGCATATAGTGAGAGAAGGCACGAAGTGCGCAAGTAGCAAATATTAGAACGAGTGTCACAAAAGTGGTGGCGAGATTAGGACTGAAATGTCACGCGTGCGCGCGGGGGTGTGTAAGGTGTCTGGGAAATAGTTTCCATGTCCCAAGACGTAAATATCCCTATATACAATATTAAGATAACAATACCGGATAAATTAACAACATTATGGTTATAAAGAGGAAGAACGTGGACTCGAGGGGGGGGGATAGGTTAGTAAATGGCGAACAAGTAGGGCGAGCGGCGAGTGTATAATATAGTGCGGGTAGATCTGATAAGAAGGGAAGAATCGTGTCGGTGCTGAGAGGGTAAATAGTAGTGGGGGAAAAGCGCGGCAGACGTGTAATAAAATGGGGCGGGAGAAAGCCGAGGGTATGATGGAGAAAATGGATGCGGGGGGTGACTGTGTCTGTAGCGTGAAGAAATCGGCGGGAGAAAAGCTGTGGAGGATCAACGATATATAAAAGACGGAAAAAAACCATGTAGTATATTATGGGCGGAAGGGATTATTTGCACAGTGATCAGTGTATGGGAACAGGTGGGAAATTTCGAACAAGGTTATAGTGATAAATGGGGGAATAGCGAGCTAAAAAGTATCCTTAGGTCTCGTGGGAGAGGTAGGGAATATAAAGAGGGATGGGAAGGGTCAGTGTCTCACAGGATAGGGAGCGTGTGTAGTAATGACTGAGTAAGTAAAGAGGTATTTGTGTATTATCGAGGTGCTGGGGACACCGGGCCCGGTAGCATCTGTAGTAGGGAACACGGTGCGGTGGGTATATAAGTAAGGTGGTGAAAGATATGGGTCATAGGGTGAGAGTAATGCACTCTGAGAATTATAGGGGAGAATAACGATCATTACAGAGTCGACGGATGAGAATAAACTCGGGGTGTGCACATAAATGGAAGAACGGGTAAACCGATTGTGTCGTGGATCCCGGTGCACTGGTCGCTGTGTCGTGGTGAGTACCTTCCTAGTGTAGAACCGGGCGGGGGAAATAAGGAAGATGGGAGAAAGTGAAAAGCGATAGTTGGAATCGGTGAGAGGGATGGCCTTGTAGCCAGTGTACCGGTCGTGTAATGACAGTCAAAGGAAGAAAAGATATCTGAAAGTCAAAGTCGGTAGAGAGAAGATGGGCAAAGATGACACGGTTGGGAACTGTGGCAACTAGCGACCCCATAAGTAGTGGGAATCACAGGTTTGAGGGACACACAGTGATGAAAAGGGGGGAATAAAAAGAAAGGAAGAGGGAAACGGGAAAAGTAAAGGAGTCGAAGATGCAAAGAGGATCGACGCTGGGCGGGTACGACAGGCGTCGGGTGGAAAGCGGGTGATTAAGGGTGGGGGGATGCGGGTTAGTTGTTAGTTCAGTTGGAGGTGTATCAAGACAAGTCTAAGAAAAAGTACCCCATGGAGAGAGCCGTGTGGGGAAGGTTAGGGAGCGAGGTACAGAGAAGAAACAACAATTCGACACGACAGTATATGTTAGGCAGTTAAAGTGGTCGACCATAAAACTGAGACTGTTTGTAAGTACCTGCGGGACAATCGCAGGGGGAAAGTGGACGGAGGGGTGAGGAAGGATATGAATGCAACGGTGCCAAAGAAATAAATCCATGATTTTGTGTTAGGGGGGGGTGCACAGCGTGAGAGTCGTAGGGAAAATGAATAAGTTGCAATGAAAAAGACACCAAAGGGTGGCAAGAATAGACCAGGATGGTCATGGTGCAAATAGGTAGGAAACACGAAAACATTACTGGAGGAAGAAAGGAAGTGCGCATTATACTCTCTCTAGAGACGTGTACTAAATAATGAACAAAACGATAGTGGGGGTACTAAGTGACACCGAAAACCCATACATTTTTGAAGTAACGTGTCATGGAAAATTCGAGGAAAAAAGGAGGGGGAGGCCGAAACTACGTTATAGGAATACACACGAACAGCTGGAAATAATTAAAGCGAGGTGCAAAGGGGAGCTAGTTCACACTTGCGCATCGGAAGCATAGAACTCCCTCAAGCATCACTGTTCCAGTTAATGGTATCTCAATTTTCTGGCTGGTGGTGGGGAATTGCAAGAGAAGTTCTGGATTGTAGCTAGGGCGACGGATTACACTGGGGGCGGTCGGTCAGAAAGAATTTGATCTGTTGAACGGGACGATGAGGCGGGTGACTGGAAATGCACGAGAGAGCGTTGAATTGTTCCAGAAAGGTGAATCTGAGGTACGATAAACCTTAGGCCGGGAGTAGCATGAAAACAATGGGGCCAAGTTCATCCTGGTTTTGGTTACACACTGGGGACAGAATCATCGAACAGGGCTGCCAACCTACATGTATACGATAGCAGATACATATGGGAAGAAGAGGCAGGCAGGTTGGAAGGGCTAGATATTTGGCCTGGTGTGTTGGAGGCAAGTCAAACAAAACAATAACGATTCCTGGGGTGGTGGTTTCCGTGGTGAAAAGTAGGAACGCCATTAGGCTGCAGTCGATCAATCTTCACCCGGTCATATACACTTCAGCAAACGATGTGTGTATAATGATTTCAGGAGCAGTGGGGTTAAGGGCAGGCGGGGGAGCTACATCTTCTAGCGACGGCAGTGTCGAGAGGGGGGAGTGCTGGATGTAGCAAATTTGACAAAAAAAACCTGGAAGGAGCCATCCATAAAAAAGGGGGGCCGAACTTATCACTCAAATCCCAAAAAGATCGAAACAGAAGGCGATTGTAGGGGGGATGAATAATCACTAAATAACAACTAAGAACGCGGGAGTCTGGAGCACCACATGAACTGACAAGACAAGAAAGGTGAGAATCTATAACAGATAACTTGTGTAGGGGGTGCGGGGCAAATGAAAGACACAAAATGTAAGGGGTGGAGTAGTGGGGGGCGAAAAAAATTTTTCTACCCGGAGGAAACAAAAAATCGCGCAGGTAAAGTAGTGGATGGGAAAAATAAAGTGGGGATAAGAAGGGGCACAGAGGGGGTAGGTAGGGTGTATGTGGGATAATAGGTACTGGATGAAGGGAAGGACTGTGTGTGTCGCGACCACAAAAAATGGGGTAGGTACTCAGAAAAAGCCAACACTAGAATTGGAAGGGTACATGGTAGGTGAAGTAATAGAGCATACAATGCATGGTGGTGAAATATATATAAATGAGGTCGTGTATGGATGTGTGGATAGTAGTGTTCAGTGATAAAATTACTGGCCATGGGGACAGCTCGAGGGTTCTATACCTTTTGTCCCTGATCACGCATTCAT
>NC_045745.1:4806428-4809173 GCF_008692095.1 Etheostoma spectabile | reverse complement strand
TTTTATTATATGCGCTTTTCCAGTCTTAACAACGCTCAAAGCGCTTTTAATCACAGGAAACATTCACACACATTCATACACTGTGGCCGGGGCTGCCGTACAAGGTGCCACCTGCTCATCAGATAAACATTCACACACATTCACACTCGATGCGCAGCCCGGGGGAAACTGGGGTTCAGTGTCTTGCCCAAGGCACTTCGACAATGACTGCAGAGGCGGGGGGATCGACCACCAACCTTCCAATTGGAGGCAACCGCTCTACCACTGAGCCACAGCCGCCCCATATAAGTCTGGTAATATAATATTGCAACAAACTTCATGAGAAGTCAATAATAAATTCATCCTACTAACAAATCTGTGTTGTACCAAGCCTGGTGATCTTATCCACTGTGCAACAGAAACTCCACTGTCTAAAAAAAAGAAGTTATTGACCACTCATTCCACTGGGTGACACATTATTTACTACAATGAACACCCGTGTGGTTTTAGATAGTATATACTTAGTGATCCCAAAGGGGAAATTCAAGGTCCCCGTAGCTACATATACACAACACCCTACCATACATTATAAACAGGATGATAAAAGTAGCACAATAAAAAAAAAGTATAGGGTGTAGTATGCTGAGCAGTTGTTAAGACTGGAAAAGCGCTATATAAATACAGCACATTTACATTTATCCTTTTTAAATGGTCAGAAATACTGATTTGGCATTTCATTTTGTGGTTACACTGATTTATTCTGTGACTTTGTTCGTTGATCGAAACATAGGGGTAGACATCACCTGTTCTGTGTTATTGTTTGGATATATGATGCAGAAGACGTTATTTGGTTATGGCGGAAGTAAAAAGGCCGCCATGAGGCATTTTTGCAATGGTTCCATTTCTGAAAATGTTGAGAGCACTAAACTGTACAAGTGAACTAAATTCCATGCTTAAAAAAATAACTTATCACCTCATATTTGGCACCATTAGGAAAGCTTTTGTTTTTATCAATCACATTTTTGTTAAAGAGCTGATTCACTTGACCTGATATGTTGGGTTCTATGATTAGAGCATGAAATCTACTTTACATAAGTTGCACCATTTGTAAACTGATAACATTGTGACTTTTTATTGGTCCTATCTACAATAAGATTGAACGCACACTGTAAAAAAAAAAAGTGGTAACATTGTCTCAACAGCTGCACATTGTTCACATGAAGCAATATTACACTGATCTGACAACAGCACTAGAAGACCCAGAGGGAGTTGCAGTCCTTGGGTTCTTCTATGAGGTAACCAGTTTAAATCCTTTATTGTTGAAAACAAATGGCTATTACAGAAAGGTCCTTAGACACCGTGCTGAAATGTATATATTTCCTTTGTCAGAGGTCCAACAGAGTCAACCGAAGGTATAAGCCCATCATCAACGCTCTGCCAACCATCACAGTTACAGGTAAGTACTACATATACAGTGGGGCCAAAAAGTATTTAGTCAGCAACTGATTGTGCAATTTCTCCTACTTTGAAAGATGAGGTCTGTAATTTTCATCATAGGTACACTTCAACTATGAGACAAAATGAGAAAAATCCAGGAAATCACATTGTAGAATTTATTTGTAAATTACGGTGGAAAATAAGTATTTGGTCAATAACAAAGTTCAACTCAATACTTTGTAACACAACCTTTGTTGGCAATGACAGAGGTCAGACGTTTCCTCTAAAGCAGTGATGTTTTGGGGCTATCGCTGGGCAATACAGACTTTCAACTCCCTCCAGAAATTTTCTATGCGGTTGAGGTCTGGAGACTGGTTAGGCCACTCCAGGACTTTGAAATGCTTTTTAAACGGAGCCACTCTATTGCCCGAGTAGTGTGTTTGGGATCATTGTCATGCTGAGAGACCTAGCCACGTTCCATCTTCAAGGCTTTCACTGTTGGAAGGAGGTTTTGGCTTGAAATCTCACAATACAAGGCCCCGTTCATTCTTCCCTTAACAAGGATCAGTTTTCCTGTCCCCTTTGCAGAAAAACAGCCCCAAGCATGATGTTTCCACCCCATGCTTCACAGTAGGCATGGTGTTCTTGGGATGCAACTCTGCAGTCTTCTACCTCCAAACACAACGAGTTGAGTTTTTAAACCAAAAAGTTCCATTTTGGTTTCATCTGACCACATAATATTCTCCCAATCCTCTTCTGGATCATCCATATGCTCTCTGACAAACGTCAGACGGGCCTGGACATGTACTGGCTTAAGCAGGGGGACACGCCTGGCACCGCAGGATTTGAGGTCCTCTCTGTGTAGTGTGTTATTGATGGTAGCCTCCGTTACTTTGGTGCCACCTCTCTGCAGGTCATTCATCAGGTCCGTCCGTGTAGTTTTGGGATTTTTGCTCATCGTTGTCATGATCATTTTGACCCCACGGGATGAGATCTTGCATTCAGCCCCAGATCAAGGGAGATTATTTAATGGTCTTGTATGTCTTCCATTTTCTTATAATTTCTCCCACAGTTGATTTATTTACACCAACCTGCTCGCCTATTGTAGATTCACTCCTCCTAGCCTGGAGCAGGTCTACAGTTTAATTCCTGGTGTCCTTCGACAGCTCTTTGATCTTGGCCATGGTTGAGTTTAGAGTCTGACTGTTTGAGGCTGTGGACAGGTGTCTTTTAAACAGATAACGAGTTAAAATGGGTCCCATTAATACCGGTAACGAGTGGAGGACAGGCAAGCTTCTTAAAGAAGAAGTTACAGGTCTGTGAGAGCCA
>NC_045745.1:4796414-4806418 GCF_008692095.1 Etheostoma spectabile | reverse complement strand
TTGTTTGTGGGTGACCAAATACTTATTTTCCACCAGAATTTACAAATAAATTCTTTAAAAATCCTACAATGTGATTTCCTGGATTTTTTTTCTCATTTTTTCTCTCACAGTTGAAGTGTACCTGAAAATTACAGATTCTCTCATCTTCTAAGTAGGAGAACTTGCAATCAGTGGCTGACTAAATATTTTTTGGCCTCACTGTAAGTTCAGTATAAGCAACCAAAGACATGGCTGCATGGTGTGTGTTGGTTACGTTTCATCTGGGGCTTTTCTGTTTTCAGATAGCGAACTTCCTCTGCCTTCCATCTCACTGTCACAACTGATCCCACCTGAGAAGAATCTGACCAGCTTTTACCGCTACAAGGGCTCTCTGACCACCCCAGAGTGCAATGAGGCTGTAATTTGGACTGTGTTTGAGAATACCATCCCTCTGAGCATGAGTCAGGTTAGGAAAAAATACCAGAAATGTAAAGGCATGCAAGTGATTTTTTTATATATATACTGTTTGTTTTTTAGTTATAAGGTACATTTTCTTACTTTAATTTAAACTTTTTACTTAAACTGACCTCCACTGAAAAACGCTCCCATAACTCGTTTGTTTAAGCAGCATACATATTTATGGCTCATATTTATGGTCACAGTGACACCGCCCTCTAGTAGCCTCCCCTAATTATTACGGGGGCAAAGCAAAAAGTAAGGTGACAACGTATGTAAGACGCCAATGTGAATAAGGAGGCAGGTGGGGTCAAACAAACCCAGGAGACTGGGCTTTGTGTTCTCTTTGAAAATAAACGTAAATGGCCAGTTTTCTTCTTATGGATTAAACAAAAACGGTGTTATTTTGCGTCAAGTAATGTAACAGATGTACTGATTTGTAACCCACCCATGATCTTTTTCTAAGCTTAAGTAGGTAGTTTGTTGCCTAAACCTAACCAAACTGTTTCACGAGGAAAAAGACATGTTTAAAACCACTGCCGTTGTTCAGGACTTCTTGAAAAGTAACGATACAACATTCTAAGAAATACGGATTTCATTATTTAATCAGGTATTGAGGAAGAAAACACAAAGTTCTTTTTACAATTCTAAAAATTGTAAAAAAAAAAAAAAAAAAACCTAAACTAGACACTAAAGTGCTGGAAGCACTTGTTTTAATCTTATAAGCAGTTATATGTTTCATCGCTCTGGATTTCCAAGAGGAATTTACTGTAATGAGTGCTGAGCACATGTCAAGTTTGAGTTTTATGCAAAGCTATTAAAGACAATATAACATTAATCTTTTTGTTTTGCAAATCAAAAGTCAGTCCTCTCTCTCTCTCTCTCTCTCTCTCTCTCTCTCTCTCTCTCTGGGCAATAGGCTGCTGGTGTATGTGTTTGTCAGTAAGGTGTGCATTGAGAACTTTTGCCTGTTTCCATTGGCCTTTCAAAAGGGACAGTCCCATAATATAAAATTCCCAGCTGTGTAGCCTCCCTCTACTTCTAGAGACACACATAATTTCATACTTGAACACAGAACAGGCTAAGTGATAGAGTAAGAGCAAATATAACTACACAGCCCCTAAACCCTGACCGGGAGTGACCTTTATGTTACACATGTTTTTCCCTTGTGTCATCTTACCAACAACATGCTGTGTTCGGGGAATTCCACCGCCGTACTCAAGTTCAGTTTATGAGTAAATGTACTTAGTTTAAAAAATGGCATTCACTCAGTCAAATAACACACCTTGACAATCACTTTCCACCAGCTGGGGTCTAACCTTCACCCTCTGTTCCTCCAGCTGCAGCTGTTCTATGAGCTTCAGTTTGAAGATGGAACGCCAATGGTGGGGAACTTCAGGCCGGTCCAGCCTCTGAACGACCGGCAGGTGTTCTGGTCGGGAGGCAATGTGATCCTGGTCAGTTCCACCCTCCTCTTAGCCTCCTTCGCCGCGGCCTTGGGACTGTCCTAACCCAACTAGAGCGAGGCATCCTGTGCCGCACTGCGACATCCATGAAAACAATAAATTCAGTTTCACGCCTCAGCTCAACCCTGGTTTGTAATCTCTTCATCACATGGTTTCTAAGATGATCAACCACGTCCTGGTGCAGGCGTAAAGGAACGCCTCATGAAAGGTGCTGTAAGTGTTCGATTAGCAGTCATGCATGTATAGTGAAGCACCAGATTCCATAGTTATGGCCCTTTTTTCACTTTGTCATCCTATTGGCACCTGCACACACTTCTCCTGTTAGTGCGAGTCACTGATGGTTTGCGCCATGAGTCGCCAATCTCAGCCCCATGACCTGGCACGTTATGTGTTATGTGGACACCATGGAGCTCTTAATAGCAGAACTGAGTCAAATGAATGTGCTCCATTTCAAAGTCAGCGGTCAAAGGACTCCGCAGTTTGGCTTTTCTTTCAAAGTCTGAAAGAACAGTGTAGTAGTCAGGTGAATCCCCATGCAGCCATTCAGTCAGCAGTTGGTTCGGGAAAAGGGGGAGGGCTGGGAGGTCTTGCAGGAATCCAGCATCTCTTCCCAGACTCAGGCTTTTGACACCTGAGTCAAAGATGAAGCGGCAGAGATGCTAATGCTAATAAAGGAGGGGACAGCCTGGTTTTAGAGGGAGGAGGAGAGCGTCTGCAGCACGAGGAAACAGCAACACTTTTGAGAAAACTCTGGCAGTTTTTTGTATTCACATTAATCCTGGCACTCTTGTTGCAGCACAATTCTGCCAAAGATGCAAAGACACACTTTGAATTGTATTTTTTAAGGCAACAAAACAAGCTCTGCGTCTGGCCCATGGTTTCTGAATGAAAGGCTCTTGCTTAGCCAGATAATTATTGTTCCCCTGAAAAACTGAGACAGTTGTTCCATAATGGAAAGAACTTTATAACAGTAGTATCAACAGTACAGTAACAGTAGATATAGGCAACTATTAGATATACTCTGTATATGTCACTGTTGAAAATTGTTCATTCTATAAAGTAATTAGTTAACACATACACAGTGCTTTAACAACTTCCTGTGTGGTTTCCATCTACAGGAACTGTGGCAATGTGTTCTGTAAAGACTGTTGTCATCTGAAGCTGCCCATCCCAGACCAACAGCTGTATGACCCGGTGTTGGTCTGCAACATCTGCCACGACCTGCTCCTGGAGTCTCGCACCCGCGAGATCCGCAGCCAGCAGCTCAAGAAGGCCATCGCCACAGCCTCCAGCTGAGAGAAGCGTTGTGTAGCATGGCTCGCGCTTCGGCTCTGTCCTGCTCGTTTTGGACTGTTAAGCTGAGCGACCCGTTGTAACCCCGACCTGCTCTGGTTTCGGCTGCAGGCGGGGTGATGAGGAGGAGTTGTTACTCTTTGGGAGGCTCGGTTTGGGAGCGCAGGTGCACTGTGAGACTTTCTGAAAGGTGGAGAAGAGGAAAGGGAACGTCTGAGATGGAGGCGTTTCAGTGGGGGAGGTTATCCTGCAGAACAAACCCCTTCTGTTCCAAGACATTTTCAGCCTGACCCTGTCCGAGACACATCTCCAACCTGTCCACCCCATCAGAGTCACCCACCCTTAGTATCTGTGTGTGTGCGTGCATGCGTGCGTGCGTGTGTGTGTGAGATCTAAATTGCCTTGCCTGATGGGAGGAGCTTAAACAGATGGTGTCCAGGGTCTATTATGCTTTTTATGGTGTTCTTAGCCCTTCTCACACAACCTGTACACTACCACGGTAACAGAAAGGTGAAAATGAAAGAAATCTAATTTGTGATTTAATTTGACCGGTATTTAACACCCGTGAATACAGGACTTTACTCTCACAGTTTGAGAGCCAAATCAACACATTGACTGCAAAAATTTGGTTACTAAGTACAAAAAGGTAGTTAAGATAAAATACCAGAAATATAATGAAAAAAAGATTTGTCCACTAGGTGGAGCTGTTCTATCGAGGTTAACACAAAATTATACTTACAAGGAGACCAGCACTTTCAGCAAATCAGATCAGATCTTTGCATTCAGAGCTCCATAAACTGAGAGCTACATTTTAGCTACAAAGAATGCAACAAAAAGTTTGAGATTAAAGCAATCGTATTATGAGAAAGGTAAAAAAGCTTGAATGCATGTGTGTGTGTGTATATATGTGTATGTGTTCTGGATTTATTAGAATTTACCCCCACCTGAATGGAAAATCATCAGAGCTTAACCTTGGGGCCCATGGACCTTCTGATGCTATGATCAGCTTTAAAAAAAGGACTGGGGGGGGGAACCCCTGTACCGGATGGGATTCCAATTGAAATAGACAAGATTTTTGAAACTAAACATACACCACCTCTGCTTCATGTATCGTTTCATAGTGACTCCCCTCCTCCCTCACTCAACACTGCTATTGCAAGAGTAGTTTTTTTAAACCACCTGGACTTAGTACCGATAAGGAACCTGCTTTACCTGCTTATATGGTTCCGTAACATCTCAAGCCAGTTATACTTAAATTAACCCTCTTGATTTTCCAGTTCCTCCCCCCCAACCCCACCCCACACACACACCTCTAACCCTGACCCAACTCCCTTTAAACTTAATTGAGAAACAAAGCAGGACTGCCCCTTATCTCCCCTTCTGTTTACCTTGGCTATTGAGTCCCTAGCCACGGCAATCTGTAAACACATAAATATACCAGAAATGAAAAAAATAGATTTAAACACTGTTGAGGTAACATCATTTTGTTTTGTTCCAGTCTGAAACAAGCTCCTCCTACTTTACTGACCTGACAGGTGATTTTGGTTTCTTTCTTTTGTTTTCTTTGCAGCTTTTAGGTGGACAAACTACCCATATCCTTCATCGGATGCATCCACATTCCAAAAAAATTACATTTGTGTACCTCTTCCAGTCCACTTTCCTCACCATCTTCCTTTTTTAGTGGTTACAGAAAACCTCTTCAATCTTCATTTGGAACAATAAACTTCCGAGATTTAGGCTTTCCTATTGTTATATCCTATGGTATATTTGCCATATAACAGAACTACAGTTGCCAAATGCAAGTTGTTTTTCTGGGCAGCTCAAATTAGAGCATGTATGTATGTATGTATCTACCAGCATGGGTCCCAATAAAAAAGTCAATTGAGGCCTCTTTAAACTTGTATATTTACAGCAGATAAGACAACGTTGATTAAACAGACATAAAAACCTTACTGACAATCACAATTTTCACCAGTTTTTGGAAATTATAACTTTCAGCCAGGCAGAGCAGAGCCTGGCTTTAAACTCTGGTCTAAGGTGTCTGACCTTGGTAATTGAATTAAATTGATTTTTGAGTCATTTGAAGAACTTAAATCCACATATGGAATTCCTAGAAAGCGTTTCTTCAAATACCTCAAGCTCCGAAGTGTTGTTGTGTTCAGGCAACGTAACAGTTCCATTTTATTGCTGTAAAAGACAGTAAAGAGATGTTCAACACACACACACACACCCAGTGCAAATTGCTGGCAAAGTCTTTAGGAAAAGCAAAGCAAGCTAATTCATGTTTTTTGGAGAAACTTCTGCCAATGTCCTTCACTTCACTCACTCAGCATGATCAATAATTCAAACCGCAGGGATTCTAGGTTTTCACTCAGTGAATAAAAATAAAGGTGACAGCTTTAACTTTTCTGTCAAAGTTGGAGAGAGATGTTGAAAGTTTTTGCAAAGCATTGCACTAACTGGACAGGTTTTATGGATAGAGTGAACTGGGCTGGAAAATAACCCTTTTTAAAGATTTTACCTGATATCCTCTTTTAGAAATCGGTGTGTGTGTGTTTTTATCTCATTAATCACCAATTTCTTATAAGATACTAAGTATGTTTTTAAAAAATGTGTATGAAAAACAGTCGTGGAAAGTAACTAAGTACTTTTTTCAAGTAATGTACCTATTGGGGTACTTGTGCTTGAGCATTTCTATTTAATGATATTTTATACCTCTACAGTTCAAAGGGAAATGTACTTTTTGCTGCACTACATTAATCTTGTAAAAAATCACAATATGAACATCAAAGTGTGTCAGAGTTGAAAAAAGCATAAACATATACAACCTGTTTATAAAATGTGATGCATTATTATATAGTTATTAGCCCCCCACTCTCGCCAAGTACAACATTACACATCACATAATAATGAGAAAAACATAAAACTAATATGACACTGACAGGGGTCATTCTGCATGATTATTTTTGACACTGTAAATACGTTTTGTTGCTTATATTTTGAATGTAGGACTTTTGATTGTAAAGTAGTTATTTTTAGATATGTTTTCTGAATATAGGAAATGTGGCACTGATTGTGTAAAATATGAGTTTTCAAGGGGAAGAGGTAATTGAGAGCCTAATGTTCCTCTGTTTTTACACAGTTTCCTTTGAGGGTCACCTTAAGGTGCCTGTAATCTATGATGATGACTAATCTATTGGCATAGTCTCTCAAATCACCAGGGGTGTTCCCTGACACCAGGAGCCCATGGATGGCCCCCCTCATTGAAGCTCTTATCAGTAGAGAGCTTTATTAGAGACATGCCTGAAGGAGGAGGGGCCCACTCTTCTTTCCTGTCAGGGTATGGTGATAGAAAGTAAAGACCCCCCTGCAAGAATGCGATCACATTGGAAAAAACAAGTCATTGTGTTGTCCCTCCCCAGGTCGAGTCACGCTCCAAAATGCAGCAGCTCATCCTCCTGACGTCCTTTTGGACCATCTGCACAGGATCAGCAGGTGAGTCTGCTTTCATTCAATATAATATATCAAATATGTTTCCGCATGCCACAGTACGGGTCCGAGATATTCGGGAATGGTCAAGGAGATTGGTTAATTGAAGTGAAAAATTAAGATCTCCATCCATGAAATCTATAATTTTCCTGCAGCGTGTGATTTAATATGCATTTCCTTCATGTCTGCTGCTTTGCATGCATGTGATAGATAGAGATGTTAATATCTGCATTCATGTGAGCTATTTAATTCATAGTAACGCTGGCTAAACATGCATGGGATGAATATCCTACTTTAGAAATCTAATGATAAGACGAGCAGGGTGAAGTTGCTTTTTTACCCGTTTTTCCAACCACACCAGTCACTTTATTCAAATAGAAAGTTCATATATTCCCGATACTTTAAATAATAACAGAAATCCAAAAATACATCCAGAAAGATGTTCTACATAGAAAAGAAACTAGTCACCAGAAACCAACGGCTCCCCAGGTGAAAGAGAGGCTCCCCCACTCCAAAACCGCCTGCCTGGCAATCTCCATACACACACACACACACACACACACACACACACCCCTCTCTGCGCTGTCCATCACACTGATGTGATACCGGCCATTCCTCCGGGTCCGACATGCTCATCACCGACTGAGCTCCAAGCTGAGCCAAAGACATCTGACCGAGTTGATATTCTCTCAGTGCCTGTGTGGTCTCTCTCTCTCTCTCTCTCTCTCTCTCTCTCTCTCTCTCTCTCTCTCTCTCTCTCTCTCTTCTCTCTCTCTCTCTCTCTCTTTCTCTCTCTCTCTTCGTGCACCTGCTCAGCCCAGATCACCGGCCAATGACAGACGTTTGCGTCCTCTTTGCCGCAGAGTAGGTTCGAGCTGCGCACCACCCCCGTATACACCCCCCCCCACACACACACACACACACACACTCACTCACAGCGACTGATTCTAACTAAGTTGTTAATTTCCCAGAGAAAGAGCCCCGAGGTCTGGCACCAAGACTCTAAGAGAGTAAATTTGCACTAACTGGTGACTGACTGCTGACCGAAGTGACGAAGCCTTTTGGTCGGTTAGTCATTGCTTAACAAAGAAAATTACACCGACGTCCCCTTTTAGGCTATGTCACATTTTAGGACAGCCTCAGAATGCAGTGAAGTCCAGTTATGCACCTTAAGAAATGCAATGATCTAGAATGAATTGAGCAGAGAATGAATTCCTAGTTTAATGGCTTGATCGGAGCAATCATAAATCATAAATCATCCTCTGATCCTTAACCATCTATTTTCGATTTTGCGATATATTTTAAGTCGTTTTTTAGATAAGCCACCAGTCAAGGTAGACACTGAAACACACATTCGATGGGGCTCATTTGGGGGATCTGATGCGCCACATGCACCGTGAGTGGCGCAGTCTGTTGGCGGTATATGTACTGCCAGAGACCCGCAGCTAGGCGCACAGAGCCCCGGTGGATTAGAGTTTGGTCCAAGGCGTCTGATGAGAGAAATATGTGCTGAAGGTTTGTGGTGAAAAAGGAAAGCCTGAAGTCAAACGTTCTCTTTTCCACTTGCTAGTGGATTCATTAATTATCTTCTCTTTTGGGCCAAAAAGAAAGAAATTGGATCAGTCCTTATAGTGTTGGGAACCTGTTTTTGCATAATTGGAAGAGTTCAATGATTGGCAGAGCATAGTCTCAATCTGTCCTTTTCTTTTGAGCCGTGTCTTTGTGTGAAATGCAGCGTCTACAGCGCACAGTTTATGTCTGGCGCACACAACACAATGGCATGAAAAGATCCGCGTGCGCGGCGTGCAGCCGTATTAACGGTCGTCGACGTGCAGGCACACTCGGCCTATTTATTCTCCTTTCGCTGCCTTTTGTTTTCTTCTTGACAGCTTTCTCACTTTCTCTCTTGGCGGAGCTCTGGGATCCATAGAAACCCATTCATTCATTCATTCATAGTGTTCATCCGCTCTGCGCCGCACACCAGATCACAGCCAAGTACCGATTGGTCCAGAATTGTGCGGACAGAAATCTGATTGGTTGAAATAAAAACAAGCGACTACGAGTCATACAAATAGATATTTCTACTTACAGACAGTGATGGAGGGAGCATACCACGCTGTAAACACCCAAGTCATGCACTGAAAATATTACTTTAGTCAAAAGTAGGTTTAACAAAGTAAGAAGCCTATCTTAATGTAAGTAGCAACAGTAAATGTACTCACTTCAGACCTATGGCCCCTGTTGTTAAACTATTAGATAAGAACTGATTATTATTTCTGATATTGCTGTTGAAATACTGCCAGTTAGGAGTTATTTGAATCTATAGCAGTACATCATATTCATCAGCTCAGCATATGTTTTGTGTGAAAAAACTTTAAGTAACTGCCAAATGTAGTGGAGTAAAAACTACAATATTTACCCTCTGAAATGTAGTGTAATACGTAGAAAGTAAAAGTATCAAATGGAATTAAAAAAGTACCTCCAATACGTACAATACTTGATTAAACATATCACTGCTTTTACAAACATTTGGCTATTTTGCAGAAATTAAACTTTCCATGGGAGTAATTTTGCAGCCACTGTCATGTGCTATAAAACATCTTGACTGATGACTGGGAAGTTTTATTATCACAGTTATCAGATGTTATCAGTAAATCTGTTTTTACGACTCCTGCTGTAATAAAACAGAATTTAACTGTGGCTTTGATGCATATTTCATAGGACAGAAAATGACACATTTTTACAGCTATGGCCCATGCTGTCAGGCCATGTAGCAGGCGAAAGTTTGAAATTAGTCATAATCTTTTAATACCCTCACAGGTAGTCACAGAGTAGATGTAAATGGACTGTTTTTATAAAGTGCTGTGTCTAGTCTACGACTACTCAAATCCCCCAGGAACCATTCTCCATTCACACACACTGGCCGAGGCTGCCGTCCAATCATCAGATAAACACTCACACACATCGACACACCAATGGTGCAGCATCAGTGTCTGGCCCACTTTGACATGGGACTGTTGGATTAGGAATCAAACCACCAACCCTTGCAGGCAACCGCTCTACCACTAAGCCACAGCCGCTGAGTTGTAGGATTTCTTTTGTCTGCAGTGATCACTCACACACATGCAAATCCTGGAACAAGAATAGGAATCTTAAATCAAAGAAATTAGCATATCTTTGTTTACTGCAACCAGCACAGTGAACGATGGCACCAGTGAATACAATCTGAACCCCCTCCAAATTTAGCCCCCCTGCTACATAAACGTATATACAGGAGGAAACAGCTCAACAAAGAGGAACGATTAAAAGTCTGCGCTCAGC
>NC_045745.1:4795180-4796404 GCF_008692095.1 Etheostoma spectabile | reverse complement strand
ACAACAATTTTAAAAACAACAGACAAAGCCAGAAATGTTAGTGTAGTCATGGACTCAGACCTGAACTTTAACAGCCACATTAAGACAATAACAAAGTCAGCCTACTATCACCTTAAGAATGTATCAAGGGTTAAAGGACTTATGTGTCAACAGGACTTGGAAAAACTGGTCCATGCTTTCATCTTCAGTAGACTTGACTACTGTAACGGGGTCTTTACAGGTCTCCCTAAAAAATCAATCAGACAGCTGCAGCTGATTCAGAACGCTGCTGCTCGAGTCCTCACTAAGACCAAGAGACTGGATCACATCACTCCAGTTCTGAAGTCTTTACACTGGCTTCCTGTGTCTCAAAGAATTGATTTCAAAGTACTCTTGCTAGTTTATAAATCCCTTAACTGTTTTGGTTTTAGGTGTCCTAATGTTTCTATTTTGTTTTTAACTGTCTATTCATGTGTTTTATTGGTTTTTAATGCTTATGATTTTTAACTGTTTGTACTTGTGTTTTATCTGTTTAACTGATTTTATGTAAAGCACTTTGAATTGCCCTGTTGCTGAAATGTGCTCTACAAATAAAGCTGCCTTGCCTTGCCTTGCCTTACCAACATGGCAAAAAATCAAACTTTAGCCGCTTTTTCCAATCGCAGGGATTTTTGCATATACGTTCCTGTAACTACTTGGTCGGAAACAGGCCTCGCTCCAGTGGAGCAACAGAGCGGGAAACCCTCCCTGTATTTTTCAATGGCATGTGTGTTTTTCATAAATATTTGATTTGCGAGATAGCTGCAGATATTTGTCTCCCAGCACAGGGTGGAAACATGCAAACAAATTGTGAAATATTAATACATCCTCAGATAACCATGTAAGAATGGGACCTCGCTGATGCAAAAGATTGGCTCGGTTTGTCCGGATAACACGGAAAGATAAAGCACAAACAACGTTTTTTTGTGAATAGGAAGACAATTCCTGTGTATTGGGGGGGTTTGTATGGCAAGGAATAACAGCTGACTTCAGCCAATAGGAGGACAATTTACTGTTTACAGTAAGGGAAAAAAACTATTAATAAAAGGACCCATTTGTAAATACATCTAGTTAAATCTAGCTGGACATTTTTCAGTGTGGAGAAACATCCCATTTTGCCCTCACAATAGGCTGAGCTTGTTTGTGTCACGCAGAGGTTAACAATGCAAGCTGTGTGTGTGTGTGTCTGTGTGTGTGTGTGTGTGT
>NC_045745.1:4793859-4795170 GCF_008692095.1 Etheostoma spectabile | reverse complement strand
GTGTGTGTGTGTGTGTGTGTGTGTGTGTGTTGTAATCCTTACATTGTTTGCTGGTTGCTGACATCAAATTTAAAGATGGAATTGGCAAGCTTTTCACCTTGACAACTGTTGTTTGATTTTCTGTGTTTCAGATTGGTGCTATCATTCCCAGTTCACCTGCGATCAGCAGTGCAACAGTAAGCTCATTTAAATTCAAAGATTGTAACAATGTTTGATTATAACAACTTTATTTATGTGGTACTTTTCTAAAGCAAATTGCTACACATACATAGGACATGAAACCAACGGATGGAAAGGGCTGTAAAAGAAAGACAATTAAAATAAGGAGCAATTTAACAAATTCAATGCGAGTGTGAAAGCACAGAATAAAACAATTTGAGAAAATCCTATTCTAAAATATTGTGCTTTCAAGTGAGATTTTAATGAAGATAAAGAGCCTGCAAGTTTTTCAGCCTCTGAAGCAGACGATGTTTGGATAGGTTGTACTGACTCGGACCAGAACATGGAGAGTTCTAGTAATATCATTGGGATGTAATAAAAATAAAAAATACATGGACCACGGTTTCAAAGGGCTTTGCAAACGAAAAAGATTGAATTTTGGACAAACAAGTTAACTTGTTAGTCTGAAGTGTGAAGGAATACCTAACTGGAGAATCTGAACCTATGATAATACATTTTGATTTATTGTAGTCTGGAGAACTGAACGAGGTTCTAAGATAACCCATTTATACCTGTTCCCTCTGACATGTAACTACCTTGCCTGGGAGTTTTGTGTATGTTCTGTGTAAGAAAAAAAGAAGAAATATTTGATCCAAAGGTAACATGTAGATGAAGAAGATGAGGACACATCCCTGTGGTACTCCATGAATGGAAGATTTACAGTCACCTGTAGGCATCTAAAACATTAGCCTACCCAATGCTTCAATTAAAACCAATGGGAGCTAAAAGAAGATCATACCAACAAGATTTGACCCACTCTAAAACAGTCCAACTTGTTTAACTTGGGTGTTTTTCTTGTTTTAGCACCGGACAAGTGGGGCCACGCCAACAGCAACTGTGATGGACACCACCAGTCGCCCATCAACATCGTCACCAGGAAGACTTTGAAAGATGAGCGATTGACACCTTTGGAGTTCGACAACTATCAGCAGATCTTCAGAGACTCAATCAAGAACAACGGACACTCAGGTGAGCATATTCTCCATTAAACATAAGAAACCCCTCAGTCCTGTGACGCTGTTGTGTGATGTCATTGTGCTCTGCGTACGTACACTACAGTCAGGGTTGGAGTTCCTCACCTCAGCACCATCT
>NC_045745.1:4793725-4793849 GCF_008692095.1 Etheostoma spectabile | reverse complement strand
CCTCCCGACCACCTACAAGGCTGTGCAGTTCCACATGCACTGGGGCAAACAGGGCGGGCCCGGCTCTGAACACACCATCGATGGAGAACAATATCCCATGGAGGTACCATAACCTTACTATACA
>NC_045745.1:4787407-4793715 GCF_008692095.1 Etheostoma spectabile | reverse complement strand
GCTGTCTTCATTCAGGTTATTAACTGATGTGATTAACTGTTAAAGGTTTGCTTATACCTAACAGCTGGAAACACACCAACAATTGAAATATGTATGAGAATAAACTGTGAATTTAAAGGGCAAGGCTGGTGATTTGCTAAAATATATTAAATCTTTAAAACAGGCCACAAATAGTTTTTTTAAAGGCTCAATACTTCCCTGCATACTGTAGTTTTACAAACATTACCGAAATAGGACGTGTTAGTGAGTATTTATGGCAGCAGGATGGTGCATGAAGGGTTGACTCAAAATAAACCACACTTTGTTGTTAGCGTTGGTCTTTTCATGGAATTTGTTGACAATATGTAACAACATTAGACTTATCCTTTAACTTGGCATTTCATTTTCTTTTTGTATGGCTGCACCATTTGATTCTACTAATTTGGGATTTTAACATTGGTTAGGAAAACTTTTTAGTCCCTTAAAGCACGTCTTTGAAAGAAAGTATTCACTTGAACTCTTTTTTAGGTGTTCTATTGTTAGAGCACGAAATGTAGGCCTACTCTACACATTTGTGTTGGTCGTATATCTACAATAAGATTATAAAACCCACTGTAAAAATGACTTGTGGTAACATCTGCAATATTGTCTCAACAGTTGCACATTGTTCACATGAAGCAGCATTACACTGATCTGACAACAGCACTAGCAGACCCAGAGGGAGTTGCAGTCCTTGGGTTCTTCTATGAGGTAACCACTTTAAATCCTTTATTGTTGAAATCAAACTGCTATTACAGAACATATCTCAGATTGGACGAGAACTGTGCCAAAGGTGTATGTATTGTGTATATTTCCATTCTCAGAGGTCCAACAGTGCAAACCGAAAGTATGACCCCATCATCAACACTCTGCGAAGAATCACAGCTACAAGTAAGTACTACATGTAAGTTTGATCGAAGCAACTAAAGACATGGCTGCACAGTGTGTGTTGGTAACGTTTCTTCTGGTTTTCAGATAGCAATACTTCTCTGCCCTCCGTCTCACTGGCACAACTGATCCCACCTGAGAAGAATCTGACCAACTTCTACCGCTACAAGGGCTCTCTGACCACCCCAGGGTGCACTGAGGCTGTAATTTGGACTGTGTTTGAGAGCACCATCCCTCTGAGCATGGATCAGGTTAGGAAAAAATACCAGAAATGTAAAGGCATGCAAGTGAATTTAGTTTTTACGTTTATACTGTATTTGTCTTTTAGTTATAAGGTACATTTCTGACTTTCTGTTAAATACCACAGTCATTACCATAATTGCCTGAGCAATGGCAAGAGTAAAAAAAAACAGCAGGAGACTGAACACTGCTTCTCCCTGTTGAGTTCTGACTCTGGGGACAGTATGCAGAGCTGTCCCAGATGACCTGAGATGTATGGATGGTTCATAATGTAGCAGCAGATCGTATCATGGCCCTTAACCCTTCAATGCTTTATAGACCAACATTAGTATTTTGAAATCAATTCTTTAATAGACAAGAAGCCAGTGTAAGGACTTCAGAACTGGAGTGATGTGATCCACTTACAGTATAGATTGTTTTACAAAGACATGTAAAGACACTGTTACAGTAGTCTACTAAAGGTAAAAGCATTGCGTTTTTCCAAAACCTGCCGCTTGACACATCCAATTGTTGATTTTGTAGTTGTTAAACACAAGAGGCCCCAAAATGGAGCCTTGGGGAACTCCACACATCACGTTTGCTCGCTTAGATGTGTAATTACCTATAGACCCTGTTCTTTAAGTAGGATTTAAAACCAGTTTAGCTCTGCCATCAAGTCCAATCCAGTTTTCCTAGTAATATGTTGTGGTTGACCCTGTCAAATACAGCACTTAGATTTCATTCTTAGTATTCTAAGACTGATCTCTTTCCAGAAGCTTGAGTCTAACATTTACCCTCTGTTCCTCCAGTTGCGGGTGTTCTCTGAGCTTCAGTTCCACAATGGAAAGCCCATGGTGGGGAACTTTAGGCCGGTCCAGCCCCTGAACGGTCGGCAGGTGTTCCGGTCGGGAAGCGTAGTGATCCTGGTCAGTTCCACCCTCCTCCTGGCCGCCATCGCCACGGCCTTGGGACTGTCCCAACCCAACTAGAGCGAGGCATCCTGTGCTGCAGTGCGACATCCATGAACATAATAAGTTCTGTATCACTTCTCAGCTCAACCCTGGTTTGTAATCTCTTCATTGTGTGGTTGCTAAGATCAACCACGTCTTAGTGCAGACATGACTCATCTGGAGGTCCTCTCTTACAACACAAATGACAAAGGCGTTAGAGAAACCCCTTACGAAAGGTGTTGTAAGTGTTCCATCAGCATTCATGCATGCGTAATGAAGCAGTAGGTCTTATTTCAGCAATATGAATGTGCCATAAAGAAGATTACCATGCAATCAAAGTGACAATGAAATTCAAACTCAACACCAGATCCCTTAGTCATGCCCTCATTTTTCACAGTGTCATCCTACCAGCACCAGCACACACTTTAGACCACATCCTCCTTGTTCAATGTCAGGTTAATTTAGTCTCTGCTTAATGTAAGTGGGAGTTGCCAATGTCAGCCTCATGACCTGGCACGTAATGTGTTGTTCTCTATGGGACATGGAAACAGCATGGTGCTATTAATAGCAGAAATGAGTCCAGTAAACACGCTCTATTTCAAAGCCAGCGGTCAAAGGAGTCAGCAGTTTGGCTTTTCTTTCAAAGTCCAGGAGAACAGAGCGGCAGTCAGGTGAACCCCCATGCAGCCCTTCAGTCAGCAGTTGATTCGGGAAAAGGGGGAGGGCTGGGAGGTCTTGCAGGAGTCCAGCATCTCTTCCCAGACTCAGGCTTTTGACACCTGAGTCAAAAATGAAGCGGCAGAGATGCTAATGCTAGTAAAGGAGGGGACAGCCTGGTTTTAGAGGGAGGAGGAGAGCGTCCTCAGCGTGAGGAGACAGCAACACTTTTGAGAATTAACCTGCTTATAAAATGTCACTCAACTTTTAAAACCAAGATCATTAGTTGTCGTGCATCTCAAACATTTGCATGTATCTGCATGTCTTGATGTTCTAGGTGTTCATATCGAGCAACATGTTCATGGAGTGATGCTGCGCACACAAAACCGTGCTTGCCAAATTCATGCACATGCCTCAGGCACCGGTGAGGTTCGGTGAGCTTATCTTGAGAACATGTGACTGTGTTCATGGCTTGTATTACAGGGATTTGGATGCACTGAATGTTATTGACTGTGAATTACACCCCACTGAGTTCTCATTCATTTATTCAGGAGGACTCGTTACATGTTCTACTGAGAGATCGTGCAATTTTACAGCAAGATTCATTGAGATGATCGAGCAAGGAATCTGTATGTTTTCCATTGTTTTATATGGCATCAAGTTATATTTCTATGCTGTGTCATGTATTTATGTACTGAATGTGTATATTGATATGAGAAACACAGTTATTTATATATTTAGGTTTATATATACACACTACCGGTCAAAAGTTTGGGGTGACTTACAAATTTCCATACCAGTCCATTAAAGAAACAATGCCAGCTGATCTGGGGGGGGGGGGGGGGGGGGGGGGGGGGCTGATCTTTAATGCAATGTCTACATCGGCCATTATCAGCAACCAGTCATCCTAAGTTCCAAAGGCACATTCTGATATGATTTTAAAAAACTAACTAGAAAAACATCAGAGAACCCTTTTGCAATTATGTAACACATAATCTGAATGTAATCTAAAAAACTGCTGCCCTGTTTAAAAACAAAAAAACAATGCAACTGATCTCAGCCGCTATTCTGTCTATAATGGAGCGTAATAGAAATTTCTGACCTCAAACATTTGACCAGTAGTATGTATGTGTATTTATATATATATATATATATATATAGTACTGAATGCAAACCCATATATAAAGCATCAAGTTGTTCATGCGCAATCAAGTTTACTTATGATGTTATAATGTTATAACTGCCGGAGATTGTCTGGTTGAAATGCTTGAACGTGTCATAAATGATATGAAGAATGTGTTCCAACTGAACAAAGGAATAAACTACTTACATGCCTTTTTAATGACGTCTCATGTAATTGCAAGGGCACAATTTAAGCCATTTGAACCGGTGATCAAACCAGTATTAAGAGTCAGTGACAGCCCTGCCAGCGCATCTCTGCACTGTGGAAACTGATATATGAACACACTGTGTTGGCTCTGTTTGTCTGCTAGCTCAGCCCCATACACAAGCTTCTCACTTTCCTGACCAAGTCCCCTTTGGTCTGCCAGGAGAGTCTGGGGGCGCTCACTGATATCAATACCTTAATCCTTTTCTAATTGGCCTGTTCTTGATGTTATAGAGGCTGTCTTTGGCCAGATTTCACACACACACACACACACACACACACACACACACCTAGTAGGAGATTGTTGAATCAAACACAGCTCACTATGAAAGCTACCAGAGCAGTAACACTTCTTAAAAGCCTTTAAGACAGATTGCAGGTGCTTTTTCAAACTTTACCTGTTTTCAAGATACTTTCAAGCCTGGGGGTCAAAGTGCCTATGACTTACTCTTAAATCTCCCCCACAAATCCCCCATGTCCTTGTGGTCTCTGGGACAAAGGATGCCATTCTCCCTCAGAGAAACCAGAGGCATCCTCATATTGAAAGCGACCCTCCCTGAAGCACCCTCCCATCAGATATCCTGCTGCAGTTGAAGGTCACTGGGCCGCTCTTTGTCATGAGGTCTAAAGAAAAACAGTGTCACCTTTACTGCCTCTCTATGTGATGTCCTGACGTCCTGCAGCTCACACAGTCTGTTGATCAATGCTGCAATGTGTGCGAGCTGGATCTCTGGCCTTATCAACTTTGCTCTAATCCAATTGATACACCTGCTACCCTAATCATTATGCTGTCAGTGACGTGACTCACAGAGGTGTCTGCCACCTAGGTGGTCATGATTTAAAGTTAGCCAGCTGTGGAGAATGACCTGGCAGGTAATGTAGCAGCAGCTAGCGACACTAGTCCGCACTCGAGGCAGCAATCATAAAGGGCCAAACATTCATTTCCTCTTAAATGGAACTCAAGAGAGATAGCCTATGAGCAGAACGTTGCTTTGTCCTTTAGCACACAATGGCTTTCATTCAAGGAGCGTTGCAAGAAAGAAGCAGAGGGACAATTAACTGCTAATATCTTTTTAGGAAGCTACTTATCACAGCACAGACACTGTTACAGCCAATAGCATACATTTCCCATCAGTGGGGATAATATCCTGTCATTAATACACAGCGGCTGACATCAGTTTGCAACTAGCGCTGTGATAAATGCTGAGAAAGAATGTGAAGCGACTTAAAGCCTTTTGATCTCATAGAGCAGGAAAATTAGTAAATCACTGAAAAGGGTTTTCAAAAACTTAATTCTTCCTTGAAACACTTGAGTTTCAATTGCAGGGGAGGTCAGAGTTTGTGGTCAAACCCAACAAAACAGTTCCACAGTGAGCTGTGGAGTCTCTATCTACACGCCATGTTTTCATCCTGGTCCTCTGAGGGGTTCCAGGCATCTGGTTGAGCAGCGATGGGATCAGGTGCTGCAGAGGCTCATTGAGAGTCCGCTAAAGCGATAGGTTAACCACTGTAATCCCTTTTAGGAACAGCAGCTTTGGGAAAGTGATCTGGATTAGTCTGGCCTACTGTGGCCAGTAGTTCACGGAGAGATAAGGTGGGGGCACAGATCTGGAAGAAAACCCGGCCACACTGATAGAAGAAAATCACCTAATTAAAAAAAAAAAAAACCTCGACAGTCAGGGGATTTCCATCAGTAATTGCACAATACAACATAACATCCAATGAGAGAGCATTTTTTTACTAAATGGACTAACTTTACAAAGTGCATGAAGCTAAATGTGAAATTTGTACATAAAATGTTTTACAGTGACACATTCACATGAACATTTCTATTTCACTATTATTACAAATATGACAGCATTCCAAATTTGATAAAGGTAATTTAAACATTGTTTAATCCCTTTTTTTGGACATGTTAACAGCACATTTAGAATATGCGTCTAGATAGATAGATAGATAGATGTTTATTGATCCCAAGAAAAATGGGAAATTCCTGTGTTACAGCAGCAAAATCAGTCACAAAGCACAAAATATAAATATAAATGAAATACTAGGAAAAATATACATACATACAATATACATGAAATAATAATACGAATAAAGTAAAAAGAACAAATATTTGAATATGTACAGCATGGGGGAACAAAAATGTGCAACGGCTTAAATAATATGCTAAAATGTAAATGTAA
>NC_045745.1:4786885-4787397 GCF_008692095.1 Etheostoma spectabile | reverse complement strand
TGTCCAGGTTGCATTAGTGCAGTAGTGTGGTCTAGATTTTGTCTAGATTGGTCTAGATTTTGGGTATTTATGTTGACAGTTGTCATGTCAAAAAAGTCACAGTATAGTATGTCAAAAAAAAGTCAACAAAATATAATTTAGTAAGCCGAGAAAAGTCATAGCATTGTTTGTTGAAAGTTGTCATTAAAAGTGACAACATTTAACACATAGTATGTCAAAGAAAGTCTGGAAGAACCTACAAACGTTACACCCTGGACTGGGTATTGAACCAGAGTCCTTGCTGGAGCTGGTTGGAGCATCGGTAACCCCTTCACCACAGTACACACACGTAGTATTTTGAAAAGAGTCATACTATCGTATGTCAACAAAAACCAAAGTCTGTTGATAAAAGTGTTGAAAAAGTCATAGCGTAGTATGTCAAAAAAAAAGACTAGATAATACTTTATCCATCCCACAGTGGGGAAATTCCCTCGTGACAGCAGCAGTATTTCCACAGTAAAAAGCAAACCAAC
>NC_045745.1:4785702-4786875 GCF_008692095.1 Etheostoma spectabile | reverse complement strand
TAATGTGCAAAAAGTACTGAATGAATGTAAAGTGGCACCCTATAAAAAGTATTTTAAAGTAAAGTAAAGTGAGGTGGCCATAGTACAAACAACACTGCAATGTAAGTAAGGAAGTGAATAAAATAATATGTAGTTAAATAATATAGCAAAAGAAAATAACCATAATATAAATTATATTGAAGTGTGACCATAATAAATAATATTACAAAAGTACTCGGAATGGAAAAATATAAATATGTACAGATGTACATAGAGCCGTCAGGTGGTGCAGGTGTTGTAGAGTCTGACGACCTGCGGTACCTCTACTTCTTACACACAGGCTTCTTCAGACACTGGGACACAGTCTCAGGGACCCCCCAGTGTCATGGAGGGGGGGGGGGGGGTGTTGTCCATGATGGATGTCAGCTTAGCTAACATCCTCCTCTCCCCTACTTCCTCTACGGGGTCCAGAGGACAGTCCAGGACAGAGCTTGCTCCCCTGATCAGTCTATTGGGTCTGCTCCTGTCCCTGTCCAAGCCCCCCCCCCCCTCCAGCAAACCACAGCATAAAGGATAGCAGTGGCCACCACAGAGTTGTAAAAAGTCCTGAGGAGAGTCAAAAAATGTCAAAGAATGTCACACCATACAATGTCGTTAGAATTTATAAACATTTAGAGTATACCATGTTGAAAGTTGTCATCAAAATTCAATGCATAGCACGTCAGAAAACTTCTGGAGGAACGTCCAAACTTCCCACCCTGGACTGGAGCATCGGTAACCCCTTCACCACAGTACACCCACGTGTAGTGTGTTGAAAGAGTCAAAGTACAGTTAGTTGAAAAAAGTGATGAAAAAGTCATAGAATAGCATGTCAAAAAAAGTCAACAACTGTCACAGTATAGCATGTCAAAAAAACAGTATGTGGAATAATGTCATAGTATAGGATGTTGAAAGAAGTCATTAAAACTCGTAGTATAGTATGTCAAAAAAGTCACAAATGTCACAGTATAGTACGTCAGAAAAAGTCAGGGTATAATATGTTGAAAGTTGTCATAGTATAGCATGTCGAAAAATGTCATAGAAGAGTAAGTCAAAAAAAGGAATTAAAAAGTAGTTTAGTATGTCAAAAAGTCATGGCATAATATTCCAAATGTTGTCATAGTATGTCAATAAAAGTCAAAAAATGTCATAGTA
>NC_045745.1:4785530-4785692 GCF_008692095.1 Etheostoma spectabile | reverse complement strand
TTTGTTGACAGTTGTCACAGTCTAGTGTGTTTAAAAAAAGTCATAAAAATCATTATATAGTACGTCAAAAAAGTCAAAAATGTCAGAGTATGGTATGTCAAAAGAAGTCATAAAATGTCATAGTATAGTACTGTTTGTTGACAGTTGTCACAGTCCAGTATG
>NC_045745.1:4784476-4785345 GCF_008692095.1 Etheostoma spectabile | reverse complement strand
AAAAATGTCATAGTATTGTTTGTTGACAGTTGTCACAGTCTAGTGTGTTTTAAAAAAATCATAAAAATCATTGCATAGTATGTCAAAAAAGTCAAAAACGTCATAGTATGATATGTCAAAAAAAGTCATAAAATGTCATAGTATAGTACTGTTTGTTGACAGTTGTCACAGTCTAGTATGTTTTAAAAAAGTCATAAAAGTCATCATATAGTATGTCAAAAAAAGTCAAAAACGTTACTGTATGGTATGTCGAAAAAAGTCTATAATATGCCAAATGTCATAGTATGTCAATAAAAGTCAAAAAATGTCATAGTATTGTTTGTTGACAGTTGTCACAGTCTAGTGTGTTTTAAAAAAAATCATAAAAATCATTGCATAGTATGTCGAAAAAGTCAAAAACGTCATAGTATGATATGTCAAAAAAAGTCATAAAATGTCACAGTATAGTACTGTTTGTTGACAGTTGTCACAGTCTAGTGTTTAAAAAAGTCATAAAAATCCTCATATAGTACGTCAAAAAAAGTCAAAAACGTCATAGTATGGTATGTAAAAAAAAGTCAAAAAATGTCATAGTATTGCATGTTGACAGTTGTCACAGTCTAGTATGTTTTAAAAAAAGTCATGATGTATGTCAAAAAAAGATTTCTATGTTACACGCTGCCCATAGACCTACGACATAAGTGTTGGCATTGTCTGAGAGTCATAGCAAAGATAAGTTTACCATAACTTAATCCGCTCCCATTGCCAAATGCAGCAAAATAGACAGGAGACACTGTTATATTTCTGAAATAAATCTAAATATGTGCACAAAGATAACCGCAAGGAAGCTGATATGACTCCATCGTGACCTAAGTGCAGACTTTGAGGAG
>NC_045745.1:4783208-4784466 GCF_008692095.1 Etheostoma spectabile | reverse complement strand
AGTCAATCAACAGGAGGAAGGCTCAGGCTGGGGTGAAAAACGGCCCCCTAGGTAGTGCTCACAAAGACGCCAGCAGCTCTACCCTCTTCCAACAGGCTTTAATATGTAACATTATACATAACGTCATATATGTCCTCTTTGTGTTACTATCTAATGTGTGTCACTCAGCAAGGAAGTAGTATGGAGAGATGATGCAAAGATTAACTTTGAAAACTTGGGAAGGCTAAGTTTGACAGTGACGTTTACATGCATACTTATATTATTTTGATTTATTTACCTCTAGTAAATTTGCTCCCAGGGCAAAACGCAGTAAAATAAACAGGAGAAACTGTTGAATATCTGCCCTCTGAGATTGTAAATCATAGCTGATATGATTGTTGTGAAGGTAACACTCCATCGTTACCTGAGTGCACAATTGGACCGAGGTGGCGTCAATCAACAGGAAGACGGCGCAGGCTGGGGTGAAAGACCCCCCCCCCCCCCCCCCTTCCAACAGACCAGCGTTCACAAAGAGCTAACACGGTGAAGTGGATTTATTTTTGACAACAATGACATTTGGCAGCATTGTTCTCTGGGCACAGACAAGTGCGGGGGGGGGGGGGAGAGAAGTCTGGTGCAAAAGAGAAAACTGGTGTGAAGCTTTAGGTTGACCCTGCATTCTCAGCCAAACCAGATTTAAGGCTGGTTTTCATAGAGAACTGCTGAGGAATCAGAGTTGTGATCATATACTGATCATTAGTGTTAACGATGAAAATCCTACTGATTGATCCCCGATGGGGAAATTACAATTTACACTCTGTTTTGTTAGTAATCACTACAGATATGACCTGCCCGCTGGACCAGTGCCCTGAGCAGTTGGAGGGCACAGTGTCTTGTTCAAGGGTCCAGGTGCCCAGGAGGGGAACTTGCATCTCTCCAGTTACCAGTCCACACTCTGTGCTTTGGTCCACGAGGGGATTTGAACCGGCAACCCTCCGGCTCCCAACCAAACTCCCTACAGACTGAGCTACCGCCACCCCCAATAACCACGTCCATATTTCCTTCAACATTTCTTTGTTAATTCTTGGAGTTCTAGTGGTGGAAAAAAAGGAATGGGTTAAAAAAAAAAAGTGTCAAAGGCCATAGAAATCCTGCAGATGTAGGCTCTGAAGCAGTTAGTTGCCAATCCACATTCCTAAATGCTCCCATCCGGATGTGATGATGCACCTGTGACTGTAAATAAAATCCATCCACCCTTCTGCCGGTGCCACCCCCTCCA
>NC_045745.1:4781823-4783198 GCF_008692095.1 Etheostoma spectabile | reverse complement strand
GACGCCACGAGGAAGCAGCGTGCATTCTCATTTTCCTTTTGTTAAAACTGAATTTCATGAGTCATCCTTACCAGACACGATGACAATGAAAGGCTGCTGCCTGCTGGTACATCGGGACAAAAATCCCATCACCCGCCAGCTCCCCCCACACCCTCCGTTCCTTACCCACTCCTTCTCATCCCCACCTCCCTCCCTTCCTGTCACACAGCCCTGCTGCTTCATGAATGCAGATAACGCCACACTGGAGGAAAGAAAGGCTTAAACGAGCAGAGCCTTGGTCCACCATCAAACAAATATGTAATGCAGAAGCAAAAAAAACTGTTTGTTCTTTCTAATATTTATATTTTGAAGGAAGGAGACACATCCAGCCCACTGCACGATAAGAAGACAACAGACAGGAGACGGAAAAGTATTCATTTCAAGTATTTTTACCACCATTGTCAATAAAATGACAACATTTTTGCTATGGGAAAAATAGATAAGCATCCTGCTTCAATTTACAATCACAGATTTGGTTTTCTGGCCACTTTACAGCCACTTGTGACTGAATTAGTTCACACTTCCCTTGGTGACTGTGGTGTGACAGCCACAGAGCCACCTCTAGGTTGCATTGCCAATGCATGCATTGATAATCTTGTAATTTAGTATGTTGAAATAATATGAAATGAATCAATGGTGTTACAGCCCACGCAGGATCTGAGAACAGCCTTGGGCTTGTTTTCTCTCCCACGCTTTATCATACTCTCCATGCATGTACATCCAATCTGCTCAGGCACATGAATATATTTCATGTGAACTCATTTTTGTAGCTTATGTGGCTGTAGCTTGTGATTCTGATCATGCTAACCAATCACACGCCTGGTTATCTGGACACATGACTCTAAATTCCACAGGTTCAATAATTGCGTAAGTGTAATGGAGCTGACACCTGACTTTTTAGTTCATTCATAAATCTGATATGATACACACTTTAACATGAAGTCTGAGTTCCCAGTTTCTTTCTTGTTGTCTTTGTAATCATGGACTTCGATTGTCAAACTGACCCGTTTCAAAGTGTTTTGTCAGAAATATGGATTTCTTTCAGCCAAATTGCCCAAAGGTAACATGGATGATTCCATATAATATTCTTCAGGTAAAATTGATTACCTTCATTTCAGTTTTTGGAGTTTTAATTTCATCTTATGGCATTTTAATTCTTTTTTTTTTATGTTTCAAAACAGTATACACTAAACTTTGACATCTACCCTCCCTCTGATCTTAACTATTAGTCAAAATAATTCATAATTTGATACAAATGAGGGTTGTTGACCATGAATTCCAAGAATAAGTGTAAAACCTATTAAACCAGCTCAGGTTTTTGAAAAAAAAAAAAAAA
>NC_045745.1:4781261-4781809 GCF_008692095.1 Etheostoma spectabile | reverse complement strand
TGAAAAAAGTGAGAAATAAATCAGAAAAAAAAAAGGACAAAAACATTGGAAAAGCACAAAAAAAAAATGTAATTTTGACCTGGAAGGGCAAGTTCATGGTTAACAGGAAGACAACACAAGGGTTAATACATAATATGAAATGCTCCACTGTAGCTACTTTTGAAAAAAAAAACAAAGTATAATACACAATCTTGAAGATTCAAAAAGGTTTATGCTCCTATTTAATACTTATTATTCTTGGAAATTTTGAGGTGAGGTGAGGACCCAAATGCAATAGACAGACAGGAGGGAGCTTCAGCAAGGCGTTTATTGGAAATACAACAGAGGGGGGGGGAAAAAAGGCAAAAATCCAAAAGTTCCAAAAACCAAAACAGGCACGGGGGACGGCGATAACAAAGTGGAAAACTCCACGAGGAACACTCACGAGGGATGACCAGGAAAGAGTCACAGGCGAGGCAGGAACGCAGGCAATAAAACGCAGACCGGGGAAACTCACAGGCAGGAGGAACGCGACGTGGACAGCAACAGCACAAAATGATCAAACACTG
>NC_045745.1:4776553-4781236 GCF_008692095.1 Etheostoma spectabile | reverse complement strand
GGCAACCGGAACACAGAGGTTAAATACACAAGGTAACGAGGTAATGGGGAACAGGTGAGACATCAGGTGAATCACATTAGGGCGGGCTGGGCAATCAGACAAACAAAGTGAAGCTAGACAAGACAAGAAGACAAGACAGGAAGCTGGCTGTCAAAATAAAGAGAAAGTAGAACAAACGACACAGGGGAACAAGACAAGGCCAGGAACACAGGACCATGGAAAAAAACAGACAAAACACCAAGGAGGCCAAAGAAGGGAAACATGCACCCAAACAAAAACCCACAAACCACAGCACAGATGGACTTTCACGTACATTCAGTTGAAGTAGATGTTGCACCATTTCTTTCTGATTTAAGTCATCACCTGTGTGTAAGGAGGGTAACTTCCTCAGAAATTGCTCATGTAACGTTCACCCGAAACTGAAGCACAGGCATTTCAAAAAGCTCCAAAACCTAAAGTACATGTTGAAATGATGAAGTATATCAAGAATACTTTACCTTTAACTCTTCAGCCCAACAAGCATGCTCAAGAAATATGTCACATAATGCTAGTTATCTGTACATTTGGATAAATGATTCAAAGCATCATACATCTTCATGTGATCTAACAGTGCATCCATTAACATACAGTGTATTTATTTTGCATGTTTGAGGAAATACATATCAACATATTCATATAGTGAGGCTGATACCAAGATAAAATGAAAACAGTAAGGAGGGATTACATAATGCATTTTTCGTGACACCTTGTGCATAGTTAGAGTGGCGTACCCCACCTAACAATGAAAACCACTATAGAAACATGTGTGTGATTTACAGGGACTATTTGGATATTGGGGTTTGAGTGCTGAATATATAAATACTGGAGGGATGTAGAGTAGAAGCAGGAGGTGCTATTTCCTAACCAGCTTCTCTTATGTCGTAAATTTATTTCTAAAGTCACTCAAATCTGAATCTAACCTGCAAAACAAATTTGATAGCGACAGACAAGCCACATAGACACTAGACAATCTTTAATGCACAGCATCACAGCACTTTATTTAGCAGTTATTACCAATAACGCTTCAAACCAGTAGCAGGAGTTTTATTTTCGGTAATCTTTGCATCATATCTACAATATACTGTAGTCATGGGTTTACAAAAGCCAGTTTTCATCCCAAAGAGTGACTTCTCAAAAAGTTTCCCTGAATTTCAAAGAGAATGACATTAGGGCGGGGCTGGGCAATCAGACAAACAAAGTGAAGCTAGACAAGACAAGACAAGACAAGACAGGAAGCTGGCTGTCAAAATAAAGCAGAAAGTAGAACAAACAGCAACAGGGGAACAAGACAAGGCCAGGAACACAGGACCATGGAAAAAAACAGACAAAAACACAAGGAGGCCAAAGAAAGGGAAACATGCACCCAAACAAAAACCCCAAACCACAGCACAGATGGACTTTTCACTGTCATCATTCAGTTGAAGTAAGATGTTGCACCATTTCTTTCTGATTTAAGTCATCACGCTGTGTGTAAGGAGGGTAACTTCCCTCAGAAATTGCTCATGTAACTGTCACCCGGAACAACTGACAGCACAGGGCATTTCAAAAAGCTCCAAAACCTAAAGTACATGCTTGAAATGATGAAGTATCATCAAGAATACTTTACCTTTAACCTCTTCAGCCCCAACAAGCATAGCTCAAGAAATATATGTCACATAATGCTAAGTTATCTGTACATTTGGATAAATGATTCAAAGCATCATACATCTTTCATGTGATCTAACAGTGCATCCATTAACATACAGTGTATTTTATTTTGCATGTTTGAGGAAATACATATCACATATATCATATAGTGAGGCTGATACCAAGATAAAATGAAAAACAGTAAGGATGGATTACATAATGCATTATTTCCTGTGAATCCCTTGTGCATAGTTAGAGTGGCGTACCCCCCACCTAACAATGAAAACCACTATATGAACATGTGATGTGATTTACAGGGACTATTTGGATATTTGGGGTTTGAGTGCTGAATATATAAATACTGGAGGAGATGTAGAGTAGAAGCAGGAGTTGCTATTTTCCTAACCAGCTTCTCTTATGTCTGTAAATTTATTTCTAAAGTCACTCAAATCTGAATCTAACCTTTGCAAAAACAAATTTGATAGCGACAGACACTGCCACATAGACACTTAGACAACCCATCTTTAATGCACAGCATCACAGCACTTTATTTAGCAGTTATTAACCAATAACGCTTCCAAACCAGTAGCAGGAGTTTTATTTTCTGTAATCTTTGCATCAATATCTACTAATCTTACTGTAGTCATTGGGTTTACAAAAGCCAGTTTTCATCCAAAATGAGTGACTTCTCAAAAAGTTTCCCTGAATTTCAAAGAGAATGTGAAACTCCTTGAGCCTATACAATTTAGTTTATTAAAATACATATGACCTTTTCACTGTCATCTTTCAGTTGAAGTAAGATGTTGCACCATTTCTTTCTGATTTAAGTCATCACGCTGTGTGTAAGGAGGGTAACTTCCCTCAGAAATTGCTCATGTAACTGTCACCCGGAACAACTGACAGCACTGGGCATTTCAAAAAGCTCCAAAACCTAAAGTACATGCTTGAAATGATGAAGTATCATCAAGAATACTTTACCTTTAACCTCTTCAGCCCCAACAAGCATGGATCACAGAAATATGTGTAACATAATGCTAAGTTATTGGTAAATTTGTATGACTGATTCAAAGCATCATACATCTATCATTTGATGTAATAGTGCAGCCATTCCCATACAATGTATTTTATTTTGCAAATGTATATCACATATATCAGATAGTGTGATATAGTGAGGCTGATATCAAGATCACATTAAAAACAGTAATGATGGATTACATAATGCATCATTTCCTGTGAATCCCTTGTGCATAGTTAGAGTGGCGTATATGAAAACTACTAGGCTGTATGACCAGGTAATGTATTAAATGTAAATGTAATTTAAAGGGAACATTTGGATATGTGGGGTTTGAGTGCTCCATATATAAATACTGTAGGAGATGTAGAGTAGAAACAGGAGTTGCTATTTTCCCAACCAGCTTCTGTCATGTCTGTAAATGTATTTCTTTTTCTACTCTTCCACAGAGACTCATATATGTGTAATGAAAAGCCTGCTGTAGGTCATTGGGACACCTGTGTCACCTCTCTTCTCTGTGGCGAAGTGAAATATCTCCCATATATTGTTACACCACCTCACCACCTTTCCCAGGGGAGCCCAACCGATACACCGGGCAGGCTGAGCCGACCATCGCCTCTGACGTCTTCGCACAAGAGGAAAGAAAAAGGAAATATCAAAGACTTTCCTCTCTTTTTCTTCCTGTTAGCTTTCAGTCATCAGTGCTGCGGTGAGCCATTAAAACAAGACTCAGCTTCCTCATTCAGACAGCTGGATGAGGTTCGGGGCGTCTGTATGCCTAGAGGTGCAGATCAAATTTGAGTTTTCAAGTTTAGGCTGAATTAGGCAAGCATTCTGATTTCAAAGGGAATGTGAAGGGTAGCATGTGTTACTGTGAGTGTTACTGTGGCCAAGTGCACTGCATGTACAGGTATGCATGAGAAACCCATGAGGGATTGTCTTACTACTGTGTGTACAAACACAAATGTAGAAATGACTGCAAATATCATGGTGGATAGGGCTAAAATAAGAGATTTAAACCTAGGATGCATTGCTAACAAGGCGCATGACGCTGTTATTGTAACATATCAAATGACTTTCTCACCACATAGCAATTCCTCACACTCAGTCCCCCTGTCCAAGTAGGCTCCTGGCAGGTGATCCCTCTGCTGTGCAGCATGGGACACTGTGATATGCCTCTCAGATGTCTGCTTTAAGTTCATTCAGCCTTTTTTTCTGCTGGCCTGAAGGGGACAAGGGGCTTCTCTTTCCCTTGCTTCTGCTGACTTTGTGCCGTTACATAATGAGAAGCGGAGGAGCCGGCCGGCACCCCACAGAGTGAAGCTCCTCTCTCTCGATCTATCCACACCCCCCCAGCTGCATTGTGTGATCAGCTGCAAGTGAGTGTCCTCATTCTGCCACGGCCGATGTTGCTTAGATGAAGTTTGTCGGCGGCAGCCTCAAGCATATCTCACCGGTGTGTGATGTACATCTGCAGGAGGAAACGGTTCAATAGAAATACTTTGACGCAGTGAATGAGAGTACAGTGATTTTGCAAGTGACATGCTCTCAGAATAGAGAGCAGCTCTGCTTGAATTGACCTGATTTTGTGTTCAGTCCTCCTGACGTTACTTAACTTTGCAGTTTGTAACTTTCGTGTCACACAGTTTACACCGAAGAAAAGATGAAAAAATGATGGAGAGTGGACACATGTACCTTTACCATGACTTATTCAGATGACGACCGTTTCTAAAGGGACACCTCGCTCCAGCCATCCAGAAGTGGAGTGTACACGTACAATAATGGGTGGATGCACAGACCAGGACAAGCTGAGGCAAACCAATGTAAAATTCATAAATAACTCCCATTCACCTTTTAGCCAGTTAAAGGACCGCATATGATATAGTAAAATAAAAAGGAACGAAAAAAAGGAATATAAACGATTCAATAATTTGTCAACTGTAAATTCCAAGCCACAAACTATTGAGACCTTTAAAAAAGGACTAAAAACATTTATTTTTAGCAGA
>NC_045745.1:4765949-4776543 GCF_008692095.1 Etheostoma spectabile | reverse complement strand
TTTAACCTTGCACAACAATGTTGTTGCACTATTTATATGTATTTCAAACTGATGTTTTTATCTTGCTTTTATGATCTTACCTGTACCACTTTAAGGTTTGTCTTAAATGTAAAGTGCATTAAAATGTATTATTATTCTTATTCTTATTACAAACATGACTTCTGAACTTCAAACTGTGAATAATAGACAAGACAAATGCAAAATAAATGCACTTTTGTAGCCTGTGGATTCATTTAATAATCAACACACGTATTACATTTCACAACAAATGCTTTTAAGCTGTTGATGCTTTTGATTGTCATTTTATGCAAACACACAGCTACTGTAGATAGTTCAATAATCAACTGAATTCATAAAAAATCATCATCAAATGGCCCGATTAAGCTGGGACCAACTAAACCCATTTGGTGGTCACCCGCAGAATTGTTCCTGAATCTGTTCTATCTAATACTTTCCCACAGTCATGTTGGCATTTGCTGAAGCATGTTTGGGTTTCTCTGGTCCTGAATCGGTGGCTCTCAAAACATCGGGCCCCTGGATTATTAATATTTATCATTCACGCATCCTGCCTGAATTATTCTCCTGAATGGGATGAGATATGGTCACTATAGCTGAAAAAATGAGATGTTGTTTATTTATAAAACGAGGGGCGCCACTGGGGGGGGGGGGACATTAATTGTGTCTGACCCGGCCCGGCCGTGACCTTTGACACGGATGATGATAGCATCGATTGTACGGTAAGCACATCGGCCGTGTTTGGAAGTAAATGGAGCAGTGAATTGTGCGACAGTTTTTTACATCACTGTCTCTGAAAAAAAAAAAGGCTTTGCTGACAGACCTGGGGCATCTTATGCAGCTCATTAAATTTAATTTCCACTATAGATGGAATTCTTAATGAGGTGAGTTTAATTGCCTGTGAGACAAGGAACATTTGTGTTTACCCAGATCCATTCCGGCTTGCACTTCATTTCCTCAGAGCCTGATTATAGCCGGCAGCTTTTTAAAACTCGATCACGCCGAGTTGTTCCCCTCTCTAAGAAATCCACCTCCATCGACAGTTAGGGGTGTCAGTGCTAAGAGCACACTGACATCAGCTTACAACAAATGGAATAAAGCAGGTCTGTACCACTTTCTAATAAGGAATTTAATTTTAATCTGTTTATTGATCCCCAATGGGGAAATTACAAGTTACACTCTGTGTCCACACTTTGTTAGTTATCACACACAGTCCTGAACTACACACACACACGTTCAGGATCTATACATGCACTAATGGAGAGATGTCAGAGTGAGTGGGCTGCCAGCTGAACCAGCACCCTGAGTGGTTGGGGGGGTTCGGTGCCTTGCTCAAGAGCACCTGGCAGTGCCCAGGAGGTGGAGTGGCATCTCTCCAGCCACCAATCCATACTCTTTACTTTTTGGTCCACATGGGGACTTGAACCAGTGACCCGCCTGTCCCCAACCCAACTCCCTATGGACTGAGCTACTGCCCAAGGAATACTTTCAAAGCTATTAGAAATTGTAACTAATGGCTTTATTAATGGTTAATGATTCATATTGTAATGCTTAACAGAGCAAAAATAAGGATTTTTAGCCACTCTAATGGCTTGGATTGAACCTTTTGTTCCCAGACAATGCATCATGGTGACTGTGGTGATTCCCTGACTTTTCCTCAAGTAAAATATATATATACTGTATATTTACATAATATATATCCTCCTCATAACTCTTTAATGTTGCTCTCTAGTTGATTGTACAGAAAGACCCCTCCAATGGACGTGTCATTTTACCAATCTATTCAACAAAGACTTTTTAAAATTCAAGCTTCAGACATGATGAATTATTGTAGTGCAAGAAGCATTTATTAGTGATGTAACATTTATAACTGCAAGTCTGACATATTAATTGAGACATGACCTTTTTTGAATGACTTTCTAATAAAGCGTGCAGTCATCTTTGCAAATATCAGTAAATCATCAATAAGGAACAATGGGCTTTCCAATAATCCATCAAAGCTGCAGCTGTGAATGAAGGATGGACATACAGTATAGTGGGAAAATGAAGTTGCCTGAGGAGAATAGACTTTTCACAACCTGGAAACCCAAAAGGTTTTAAAGAATGAATAGATATATAAACCTTTAACTTAGCAATTGGTTACAATTTCTAATGTATTGCATTAGGACATTATAGCAGCATGTTAAAAACTCTATAGGTCACAATAATCTCATGCAATGGCTATTAAAATCTTCATCATTTACCATGAGTGTGGGCCTTTGACTAGGCATGACCTGTCCACACACCACCATTGCACATAACATAGATAACACACTGCAGAGTTTGACAACAAGTGAGATTTCCATTTTCACGCTTACCCAAATATTGCCTCATCCTCATAGTATTTGTTTGGTTGCAGACGTGTGGGTGCAGCCCTGAACTCTTGACCCAGACCCCCAGGCCTCAGACACATTGTGTGGGGAGGGACCGGAGCACAAAACACAGGATGACATAGGTGATGAGCCTCTGTAGGCGTGTAGGGAACGGGACAGTGACATCCCAACACAGACAGCCCAAAGGGAGGATGTGAGAAAGACACCCACATGTTTGTTTTCAATTGGAAGGGGGGGGGGGACAATAATAAGGAAAACAATGCACAATGTGCTGATTTCATATTCTTCTATAAGGTCATCGCATGTACAGGAAACGGACACCGGACACGCAGTAGTAGGATTTAAATGGCGCTATGTTGTTTTATTTGGTAAATCTGATTCGATATTTTACAGGACGGTTGTACTCGTGGTCTAAAACCTTACAGGCAGTTCCAGATGTTTCACCCTGGTTTGTTTATTGTCTGTGCACAGGGCCACCACTTTCTCATGACTGCCGTCCTCTTCCCACCGCTGCCACTGCAGCAGTCCGGGGTCTTTCCTAGACCTCCAACCTTAAACCCCATGTTGGTCTGACCACAGGGTCCAGCAGGTGACAACAGTCCATCCCCATACATGGTGTGGACTAGCTTTTGCTAACATCTTGTGTTTACTTTCTTCCATGTCCTTAAGGTGAAGATAAGTGGGGACCAGCATGTCGTCTTGTCAGAAAACACCATTGTTGATTCAATTTTATCAGGCTAGAGCAGAAATGAGGTCAGGTTTGACAAACTTATACTGTACTGTACAGTATGTTCAAATGCTTTGACTTAAAATCTGTGTCAAGGACTTTTCCACCAATGTTTTGTGTGATTGAACATGCTGTATGGCTCACTGGATTTGTAATTTTTACACTATCCTGTATACTAGTGTGATAGCATGCCTTTGGGGTGGAAGATCTGGGTTCAATTCCCACTGCGATACATGTGTCCCTGAGCAAGACACCTAACCCCTAGTTTCTCCAGAGGCGTGCAACCTCTGACATATACAGCAACTGTAAGTCACTTGGGATAAAATTGAAAGCTAAATGACATGTATTATGCATCAACATGCATATTCTGTTGGGTATTAACTGTGAAAAAAATTTAAAAGTTGCCTGAAAGGTCTTTATTAGTCATTACTGTCATTGAAATCCAATGAATTGTCTTAAAATAGTCTGAAATATGACGAAATGGAAAACTAAGAGCACAAAAACACTAAATAGAAATATTATGTGTTGTCTCCCTTATTATGTGTTTATGTAATAATCAGCTGCAGTCAGCTGAACAGCCTGCAAACTGCAAAACATTTAAAGTGAAAACAAAATTTATATATATATTTTTTTTAATTAAAAAACAAACAAAAAATGCCCTTCAAGGTAGCTCAACCACCTTGGCTCATGTGTTCTGTATCCTCTTATGGACAATGAGGAAATTGATGGCGATAATTCATAAGCTTAAATCGATGCCAAAAGCATTTGTAAATTCCCGAATGGAAATGGTAAATTCAGAAGTTGAAATTGATGCTGGAAATTTGTAAATCCCATTCATTACAAACGCTCCTGGGTAACATATCTTAGGCAGGGTTCAAACCCACGCCTCGGGGGCATCAGTCAGCGCTCCCTTCCCCCCTGGACCATCTCCGGGGACAATTAGCACAAAGACCCAGAGAGAACTAAAAAAACTTCCCCTTCAATAACAGAGAAACTAAGTGTAGACGCAGTTTGTCTTTTCCTTTGGTTGAATCTTAAAACCTTTTAAATATGCCGATAATTGATAAATGAAAAAAAAAGAGAACCAATCAAAAATCTTGTATCGTAAAACATTTATCTCACCATTGTGTCCCCCGATATTTTTCCCAAAATAAGAAAAATGAAAGTTGTCTTAAGAGTTTGTCACCACTTAAATCCTTTTCAGTTGCGGGCACAAATACAGAATTAATTGTTCCCAAAATAACAGCATGGCGTCTGTCAGCAGGTTCAACCTCCAATGAGACATTTCCTCTAAGTGACTTCCTGTTTGGGAAGGTAAGAAAATGTTTTTACTCTTCTTCCTAAAAGAAGATAGAATCATGGGTTTCCACCTCTGAGAGGTTTGATGAGTTCAGGCACAAGCTTTTCACAATATGAGACTAACAAAACAGCAAAGTTTTCTCAACTTTCAGAATGTAGAGCACTTCCTTTAAGAGATGAGTTACCTGTTATCAGCCAGTTTTTTTTCTTTTAATGGATAAATACATGTATTATAACATATTAATGGGACTGGTTATGTTATTTCTTGGAAAGTGTTAAACAGGTTTTAAAGGACTAGTGCAGTGCCAGTTTAGGGGGCATGCCTGGTCAGAACGGGCTTATTGCTTGATTCCCAGTATTTGTTTTCCCAACTTTGTCTATCTATACTGTAAATGTGGTTCAATCAGACGCGGCTCGGCTGCGGCTAACCTAGAAATTCGGCGTGTCCCCTTTTTTTTGGTCTAGTCTTCACACATCCAGGTACCAATGTGGCCCGGGCTGGGGAAACATTAATCAACTCACTCTTTTGCCCAAAGTGTTACCACACACACACACACTCTCTATGCTGCTGTACACGTTCACACAAAAGAAAACAAATCTTAACAGTGCATGACAAACACCAGCCTCTGGTCCCCAGCTTTACTGGTGTCCCTGCGGTGTGCTGGTGCTGGCTTGCCTGCTGGGCAAGCCGCGCCAAATGTGCACAACCAGCAACAAAATTAAGTGCTGTGGATCCCAAGAGCCTGGGCGTGCATGTAGGGTAGAAAGCAGTCAGTTTTTGGCAGATAATCACCTTTTGGACGAAGACGAAGACATCTTTGGGCTCTCTGTTGGCAGCAGAGCCGGTGAACCACAATCAATGAGCTGTCTAGGGATTCCTAGGGTTCCTTGATTTATAGTTAGATTCTGATTTTATCACCATGTTTTATGTGTTGTTGTGTGGTTTGTCTTAGATGTTTTTGCTGTACATCTTCCTGCAGTTGTATAACCTCTTGCAAACTTTGCCCAAAATATTTAATGGAAGAGACTTTCTTTTGAGGTGCTGACTTGGCACACAAGCATTTTCTGAAAACACCACTTTAACGTCTCTTTCAATCTCTGTCACTGTGTGTCAATGAGTTGGAAACCTGGACAGGGAATGCATCGCCACGCGTTCCTCTGGGGTTGGGGTCACGTCTCTAAATCTGAGCATAATGACAAATTCTCCTCTGTCCTTTCCCGGAGTTTTTCCGATGACTAACGCTGTTTTGAATCCGTGGTTACGTGCTCCTTCAACAGACCTGATGTTAGGAGAAAATCCCCAAGGGGAAAAGGTATGAGACACCTTGTCCACCGTGGGACAATGGAAACCGTTTCACGTCATGGCACGCAACCATATATAGAACACCAGGATAAGCAGGGAGAGAGAATAAAGCTGCTGAGTCAAGCCAGACAAGTAGTGAGTGGGTAATAATAATAATAATAATACATTTTATTTAAAGACGCCTTTCATGGCACTCAAGGACGCCGCACAGGGAATTCATAAATTAAAACAGCAAAAACAATACTATACAACACAAAACAAATACTAACAACAGCAAAACAAATACTATACAACAGCAAACAAATACTATACAACAGCAAAACATACTATACAACAGCAACACTACTATACAGCAAAACAAAAACAAAACTATACAACGCAAAACAAATACTATACAACAGAAAACAAATACATACAGCAAAACACATACTATACAACAGAAAGGCGGGACAACACTTTAAGTGGAATGGCAGTTATAACAGATTGTTTTTATTTTGATTTGAAATGGGGGAATGAATCAATGTTTCTGATTTGGGGGGTAGTGAGTTCCGAGACGGGGAGCAGAGCGGCTAAATCTCTGCCCCCCATGGTGGTGAGACGGGCGGGGGACAGACAGGTTTATGGAGGAAGAGGATCTGAGGGAGCGGAAGGGAGTGGACGCTGGAGGAGATCACAAATATGGGGGGGCGAGGTTGTGGATGGCCTTGATGCTAATGAAGGATTTGAATTTGATACGGAACTGGACCGGGAGCCAGTGGAGCTGTTGGAGGACAGGAGTGATGTGTGGATGGGGGGGTTCGAGTTATGATGCGGGCAGCTGAATTCGGGACCAATTGAAGTTTGTGGGGGATTTGTGAGCGAGACCGAAGAGGAGAGAGTTGCAAAAATCGAGACGGGAAGTGACGAGACTGTGGACAAGATTGCAGCAGTGTGGGGGGGTAAGGAGGGGCGGAGGCGATTGATGTTACGTAGTGGAAGTAGGAAGACCGGGTGTTTATGACATGGGGTTGAAAGGATAATGTGCTGTCAAGGATGACACCCAGACTCTTAACCTTGGGGGAGGGTGAGACGGAGCGGTTGTCAATTGTGAGAGAAAAACCGTCTGTTTTGGAAAGAGTGGCTTTGGTGCCAATGAGGAGAACCTCGGTTTTATTACTGTTTAATTTGAGGAAGTTTTGGGTGAGCCAGATTTTTATTTCAGAGATGCAATCCGTAAGGGAAGTGGGCGGGAGAGTGGACGAGGGTTTGGTGGAGAGGTAGAGCTGGGTGTCATCGGCGTAACAGTGGAAGTGAATGTTAAATTTGCGGAAGATATTGCCGAGGGGAAGCAGGTAACTGATGAAGAGTAGGGGCCCCAAAACAGAGCCCTGGGGCACACCTGAAGTGACGGAGGAGGGAATGGATTCACAGGACTTGAGTTGAATGAACTGTGTGCGACCAGAGAGGTAAGATGTGAACCAGTCTAACGGAGTGTGGGTGATGCCAATGGAATAGCCTATTGAGAGGTGGTGTGACAGATGGTGTCAAAATGCTGCACTCAGGTCAAGGAGATGAGGATGGTGAGGAGTCCAGAATCAGCTGCCATGAGGAGGTCGTTGGTGATTTTGATGAGTGCTTTTCAGTGCTATGGATGGGGCGGAAACCGGACTGGAACTGTTCATACAGGTTATTGTGGGATAGGTGAGAATGGAGTTGTAAGTCTCTGACATGTAGCACCACGATATTTATCCCTCCGCAAAGGCGTATGGCCCGCTGCAAGCTGCAGCTGCCGGTGCTGGCACCAACTTCAGAAAGGCAACCCTTCTGTGTTGATACTGTGAGATCATAAATACTGATTAAGTCTCTTGTCTAAGGCACAAGAAAAGAGCTGGGAAATAGTCAGTTCCATTGGTGCCAGGCCCATAAACGTGTGGGCTGCCATCGAGGAAGCCGCCCCTTGTCGAGGTGTATAGTATGAGAGAATAGTCCTGCATTGCAAGTCAATTTTGCTCAAAAATTCAAAATATAGGCATCTATGTAATGGTTTTGTTTTGTTAGCCAATAATAATCAATTTAAAAAATAGGTAGACAGGGTCAATGGATAGCTCAGTTGGTAGAGCGAGTACCTGTATTAAGAGGCATATTCAACACAGAGGTCCCTGGTTTGACTCCTGCCTGTGGCCCTTAGCTACATGTCAGCCCCCCTTTCATGTCTTCATCTGGACTCTTGATTAAAGGTCTAAAAATGCACCCAAAAATATTTAGACACATTGGGAAATATTATTGTTAGCATGCTACTGTGACATGCACACAATGAGAGTGAAAACTTTGTGTAAGGCATCATTTTGCCATCCTCATCTTTGTATTTATTTATGGTTCATGTCTCTTTGTTGACAAATGTTCTTGTTGTTGTTATTAATATTATTACTGATATTTTTGTTTTCTTTATTCCGTCATTTTTTTTTTCTTACTAAAACGGATGCTGGAAATGTCAATTTCCTTGCAAGAGTCATCCCAAACGGATTAATAAAGAGAAGTCTAAGTAGTTTTCATTCGTACAACATGATAAAATAAGCTAATAAGCCCAATGCACGGCTGATGGTGAAGCCATTAGTTTTGCAGGTATTTAATGTCAAACCTAATTTGTCCATTGGACAAATTAAAATTTTGACTATATGTTGGCGTTTGATGAAAAGTCAGAGGATCAATGTTTTTGAAGGCGAACATTCATGTGTAAACCAAATTTCATGACCATCCATCTAGTAGTAAATTGCACAAAAACAACAAATATCAACCTTGTGGTGGCACCTTCTTTTGTTTATGGGTTTTGCATAAATGTCAGTTACCATTTAGGCTATGGTTTTCTTTTTCTTTCAAGTAGTTCTATTCTACCGTACAATAAAATCAGGCGAATAAAGCCATTCTATGCCACAAAACCATAAATCTGTGGCATTGCATGGACTTCTTCCAAGCTAAGGTGTGTGTGTGTGTGTGTGCGTGTGTGTGTGCGCGTGTGTGTGTGTGCGTGTGTGTGTGTGTGTGTGTGTATGTGTGTGTCTATACATGTCTTGTGGCTGGATGTGTTTATGTGTATGTGGGACTTGTGTGCATTGTTCCAGTATCAGTATCAGTGTGTCTTTGTATAGCGAGTGTGTGTGTGTGTGTGTGTGTGTGTGTGTGTGTGTGTGTGTGTGTGTGGTTTCATGAGAAATAGTCGCCCAGACATCCTCTGTGTCTGTCTCTTTGTGAACGCTCTCCTGCGTTGGCCTGCCTCTGATTCAATCTCCTCAGAAGCAGGAAGAGGAAGCTGAGTGTTCGATTGTGTGAGGGGGCCAAACACTGATCAGAACTTACCACTCCTCTAATAACAAATTATGTCATGAGCATAGAAATATGTGACAAATGACATGCACTATGAACTATGATAAGCATGTGAAAATTACACTCGTGATAAGCCTAGTCGATAATTTGTTTTAGACATTCTTTTAATCACTATCCATTAAAAGTTCCCCAATGACAACCATGAATTTGTCAGTTGTATTTTTTTCCTCAAGTCATGTTAAGGAATGGGACTGGAGCGCTTTGATGGGAAGAGAGGGAACATTGATTTATTTTTTCAGCTGAAGACCTCATGTCACTGGTCCACTCGGGAGAACACTGACCCACACCAGAGGCATGGACCTCTGAACTAATCAGAACAGGCTACACACACACACACACACACACAGAGAAAAACAACTCAGATACTAGATATAATTCTATCTGATAAGAAAATAGGTAATATTTACACACACATACACACACAGAAAAACAAGTCAGATACTAGATACTATTTCTATCTGATAAAAAATAGGTCAAATTTACACGCACACACACACACACACACACACACTCGCACACACACACACAGAGAAAAACAACTCAGATACTAGACACTATTTCTATCTGATAAAAATAGGTCACATCATTATGAGTGACAATGAAGTCACTCACTTTTCGCAGAAAACAATTGCTTGTCCTAATTTCTCTATTCTATTCAAGGGTCCCACTAAGCCTTGACAGTGTGACAGTGAGCTCAACTACAGTCTATTAACTCAATAACTATATTGTTTGTGCATTTCCTGCCGTTACATTTCAAAAAACCTTCTGAGAAAAACACCTATCAACCTCATTTCCAGTAGCTGCAGACAGATGTTTTAAGCCACTGTACGCCTGCTAAGCTCCAAAGCTCTTACAGTAAGAGACAGGTGTTTTTCTCAGGAGTTGATGGACACTAAAACAGAGCCAAAAGTTGAGAAAATATTAGACTTAAATTTGTCAGTTGGTCGGAAACACAACTCCTAATTAATGCTAATGTCACTTTCATGTATCCTGAACACTAGCCCTCGTGTTGTCCTGGGGTCATTCTGACCCCAAATGAAATCTTTTGCCATCAAAATATGTTTTTTGATTCATCAAATGCTCTGAAAATAATGGTAGTTGTTTACTACTATGCTCTTAATGATAGAAAGAAATTTGAAGTCATTTGAATGAATTATGGGGGTTTTACTGAATTTAATTTAACTTCTGTTGTCCTTTGGGGTCAAAAAGACCCCACAGCACATAGTGGTTCAATGGAGCAAATAGCCTTGAACATCTTGGATCATGGATGTTTGATGTGTGGGGTCAAGCAGTGGTTAAGACAACAAGAAAACAACAGAACAGGTGTCTTCTCACAAGTGTTGGGCCATGTCACAGTGTAGTCTGAGAGAGACGGGAAGCACAATGAGGAGGCAGAAGCTCTATACTGTACAGGCTTGTGAGAAATTTGTTAATATGAAAGAAAAGACAGACAAGGAGGACAATGCTGAACATAATAAGGAGGATAAATCAACTGATGAAGAGGATTCAGGGTCAGAA
>NC_045745.1:4759130-4765939 GCF_008692095.1 Etheostoma spectabile | reverse complement strand
AAATAATGATGAGGTGATAGATCCAACATGCAGACCTTAACAGGAGGATTCTGTTTTACAGTAGCCTTAAAAAGAGTAAAATATGGCTTTAACAGCCTGATAAAGATTTCAAATATAGCTTTAATTAGACATTTAATCCCTTATTTTTAAAATCCTACATCAGAATGCTCCAATATTACCTGAGAGACACACTGGATATGTGATGTCTCATTCAGATTTGGAATGAATCTGGCTCAACAGGAGGATTCCGTATTAGAGTAGCCTGAAAAAGAGTAAAATATGGCTTTAACAGCCTGAAAAAGATTTCAAATACAGCTTTAATTAGACATTTAAGCTTTTAATTTTAAAATCCTACATCAGAATGGTCCGATATTACTTGAGACACACACTGGATATGTGATGTCTCCCCTGGACTTGGAATGAAGCTGGCTTAACAGAAGGATTCCTTTTTAGAGTAGCCTGAAAAAGAGTAAAATATGGCTTTGACTTTCACCATGGCAACTTGACAAGGCCACAATACGTTTGAGAAGTTTCAATTGACTGACTTTTCCCTCTTTTGCTCTTTTGATTATCCATCCATCCATCCATCCATCTTCATCCGCTTATCCGGTATCGGGTCGCGGGGGCAAAGCAGCTCAGTAGGGGACCCAAACTTCCCTTTCCCGAGCCACATCAACTAGTCGACTGGGGGACCCGAGGCGTTCCCAGGCCAGGTTGGAGATATAATCTTCACCTAGTCCTGGGTCTTCCCCGAGGTCTCTCCCAGTTGGAAGTGCTGGAATACCTCCCTAGGGAGGCGCCAGGAGGCATCCTTACCAGATGCCCGAACCACCTCAACGGCTCTTTCAACGCGAAGGAGCAGCGGCTCTACTCCGAGCTCCTCTGGATGACTGAGCTTTCACCCTATCTCTAAGGGAGACGCCAGCCACCCTCCTGAGGAAACCCATTCGGCCGCTTGTACCCTTGATCTCGTTCTTTCGGTCAGACCAGCCTTCATGACCATAGGTGAGGGTAGGAACGAAAATTGCCGGTAGATCGAGAGCTTTGCTTGGCTCAGCTCTCTTTCGTCACAACGGTGCGATAAACAGAATGTAATACCGCACGGCTGCTCCGATTCTCCGACCAATCTCACGCTCCATAGTCCCCTACTCGCGAACAAGACCCCAAGGTACTTAAACTCCTTCACTTGAGGTAAGGACTCTCATACCCGAGGAGAGAGCACTCCATCGGTTTCCTGCTGAGAACCATGGCCTCAGATTTAGAGGTGCTGATCCTCATCCCAGCCGCTTCACACTCGGCTGCGAACCGATCCAGTGAGTGCTGAAGGTCACAGGCCGATGATGCCATCAGGACCACATCATCCGCAAAAAGCAGCGATGGACCCGAGCCCACCGAACTGCAACCCCTCCCCGCCCCGACTACGCCTCGATATCCGTCCTATATATTACAAACAGGATTGGTGACAAAGCGCAGCCCTGGCGGAGGCAACCCTCACTGGAACAGAGTCCGACTTACTGCGAGAACCCGGACCAGCGTCTCGCTTTGGTCATACAGAGATGGATGGCTAAGAAGGGACCTCACCCCATATTCCCGCGCCCACCCCACAATTTCTCCCGGGGACCCGGTCATACGCCTTCTCCAGATCCACAAAACACATGTAGACTGGTTGGGCATACTCCCAGGCCCTCCAGGATCCTTGCGAGAGTAAAGATTGATCCGTTGTTCCACGGCCAGGACGGAATCCGCATTGTTCCTCTCAATCCGAGGTTCGACTATCGGCCGAACCCTCCTTTCCAGCACCTTGGAGTAGACTTTACCAGGGAGGCTGAGAAGTGTGATACCCCTGTAGTTGGCACACACCTCTGGTCCCCCTTTTTGAAGAGGGGAACCACCACCCCGGTCTGCCACTCCTTAGGCCACTCGCAGACTTCCACGCAATGTTGAAGAGGCGTGTCAACAAGACAGCCCTCCAAACCCAGAGCTTCAGCATTTCTGGACGGATCTCATCAATCCTGGGGCTTGCGCGCTGTGGAGTTGTTTGACTACCACAGCGACTTCCGCCAGGGAAATGACGACAATCCCCCATCATCCTCCAGCTCTGCCTCCACCACAGAGGGCGTGTCAGCTGGATTTTGGAGTTCCTCAAAGTGCTCCTTCCACCGCTCTATTACCTCCCCATTTGAGGTCAACAAAGTCCCATCCTTACTGTATACAGCTTGGATGATCCCTCGCTTCCCCCTCCTGAGGTGGCGAAAGGTTTTCCAGAAGCACCTGGGTGCCGACGAAAGTCCTTTCCATATCTTCTCCGAACTTCTCCCACACCCGCTGCTTTGCCTCTGTCACGGCAGAGGCTGCAGCCCTTCGGGCCCGTCGGTAAACTGCAACTGCCTCCGGAGTCTCCGGGATAACATATCCCGGAAAGACTCCTTTTCAGTCGGAGGCTTCCCTGACCACCGGTGTCCACCAAGGTGTTCGTGGGTTACCGCCCCTTGAGGCACCCAAGACCCTAAGACCACAGCTCGGCCGCAGCTTTAGCAATGGAAACTTTGAACATTGTCCACTCAGGTTCAATGCCCCCAGCCTCCAAGGGATGCACGAAAAGCTCCGCCGGAGGTGCGAGTTGAAAGCCCGTCGGACAGGGGCCTCTTCCAGACGTTCCCAGTTTACCCGCACTACACGTTTGGCTTACCAGGTCTGTCCCGAGTCTTCCCCACCCCCTGACCCAACTCACCAAGATGGGGATCAGTTGACATCTTGCCCCTCTCTTCACCCGAGTGTCCAAAACATACGGCCTCAGATCAGATGAAACGATTATAAAATGACATTGACCTTTGGCTAGGGTGCCTGGGACCACGTACACTTATGAACATCCCTATGTCGAACATGGTGTTTGTGATGGACAATCCATGACTAGCACAGAAGTCCAACAACAGACAACGCTTGGTTTAGATCAGGGAGGCCGTTCCTCCCAATCACGCCTCTCCACAGTATCTCCATCATTGCCCACGTGTGCGTGTGAAGTCCCCCAGGAGAACAATGGAGTCCCACTGGAGTCCCATACAGGACTCCATTCAAGGTCTCCAAGAAGGCCGAATACTCCGAACTCTTGTGTGTGCATACGCACAAACAACAGTCAGAGTTTTCCCCCCCAACACCGCAGGCGTAGGGAGGCGACCCTCTCGTCCACCGGGGTAAACTCCAACGCAGCGGCGCTCAGCGGGGGCTTGTGAGTATCCCACACCCGCCCGGCGCCCTACACCCTGGGCAACTCCAGAGGAGGAGAGAGTCCAACCCCTATCAGGAGTACGGTTCCAGAACGAGACTGTGCGTAGAGGTAAGCCCACCAGATCAACTGGTAGCGCTCCACCTCCCGCACAGTTCCGCCCTTCCCCCACAGAGAGGTGACATTCACGTCCCAGAGCCAGCCTCTGTGCCCGGGTCTGGTCGTCGAAGCCCTGACCTTCGCCGCCACCCATGTGGCAGCGCACGACCCCTTGGATCCTCCACAGGTGGTGGGCCATGGGCTGGAGGAGAAGTGCACGTTGCTTCTTCGGGTGGGCCCGACCGGGCTCCGTGGCAAACCCGGCCACCAGGCGCTCGCTCACGATTAGGTTTTGATTAGGTGGTTGAAAAACTATACCTGTTAAAGACTGAACGTCTTTTAGGCCTGCTTATTGGCTCATCTCACTAAAACAAATGAATGCCATTTTCCCATTCCATTGATCCAGACAGCCTCCTTTTTGCTGAAGATTAATCCGAGAAGGTGGTGTTTTTAGCCCCTCAGGTTCCAATATGAGGATGTAGTCTTCAGTTCATTCATAAAAAACATGGACATAAACTGCAGCTACTTTCACACAATATGTGACCTTCATCGCAGGTCTGACAGCCTTTACACTTACACACTGTATATCTTCATCATGTGTGTGTTAGTATGAATTATTCCTGCTACTGAATGGACACCCTGCAGCTTTGTGTCATTAAAAAGGCATTAATCAACTCACTCCATTGCCCAAAGTGTTACCACACACACACACAAACACACACACACACTCTCTCTCTGTGCTGCTGTACACGTCCACATACAAGAAAACAAATCTAAACAGTACATGTCAGACACCAGCCTCTGCTCCCCAGCCTCACTGAAGCCGTTGCATCATAACCTCCACCACACATGCCAATACCTCCTACATCGCTTTAAGAAGTGAAAGTGCAGCATGCTCTTTTGTCTTGCCTGGGGGTATGTTGCTTCTTCACATACATGTGAGGTGTATATTTAGAAACGTTGTGCGTAATAGTGGGTGTTGCACGGGTGGATGTCAGGAGTTACTTTTAACACCGGAACCAATGAGCCATGTTCCGCGAAAAACAATCACACATGCATGGTCTCAGATGTGTCAGCATAGACACACGTGTAACTTTGCAGAGAATAATTAACATGCATACACACGCTGAAACAGAGTGTGTGTAAGGGAGAAGGAGATAAACCCCACATGTACCGGCACTACTCCCACCTTTCCCTTCATAGGAGACCTCAGCATGAAGAAACAGCTCTGCATGATGCTGCAGCAATGTATTATTCACCATCTTTAAACATGGATTCTACTTTTCACTCCATTTACACACAGCGGTCAGGGATCTTGGGCGAACAAATGCATCAAGCAGAGCACCTGGATGTGCATTGTGTTGTGATTGCAAGTAGTAAAATCGAGCTCGCCGTGCAGGTTGAACACTGTGAGTGTGCTATTTTAGCTCCTCTCCATTTGAAGCAGGTGAGAGATCACTCAGCGGGGGAAGCACTCCTCTCTCTCTCTCTCATCAGCATGTATCCTTTAATCACTTGCACAAATTCATTATTCACCTCCCACAGGCTGTGAATTATTCAACGCTTGAATTTCCATATGAGAACAGTGAGAGAAGACACAAGGAATGCCTGTTCCCTGTCTTTACTCTTCCAGTCCCTCCAGCCCATTGCCACCCTGGCACTGCGAGGACAATGATGGGGAGAAATCCCCTGCTTCCCATCAGCATAATCCACCCCTCTAGGTGTCTGAATGTAAAAACTCGTGGCAGGGAACAAACCATGATTCCAGTAACAAGTAGAAGCAAAAACTGAATTTCATGTTTATCACACCTGAGAACAAAACGACAGAATAACAGCATGTGATTTTGTTCTTTAAAATATCTGCAGGGCTTTGTTTCTACAACACATAAAACTATTTCTCAGTCAGTCATTTGATAAATTATTAATCAATCAAGTATGGCACGAAAATGTGAGCAGCAAATAGCAGCACACCTGCCTACTAGGCACCCAAATCCACAGATAAGGTCGCCGACCTCTGCTCACCCCTGCTCCCATGGCTGCTGTCACGTTTCCCTCCACAGTCCCAGCCCCATGACCTGGGACAGCCATTAACAGGTCGCAGTGAAACAGTTAATCTTTAGCTGTTTTTTCCCCTCGCCTATGCACAGGCAGTGGAAACAAGATGGTGTACAAACAGGATATTGCCTGGAATTTTGTTGAGATATTGAAAACGTTGTCATCTATAACTATTCTCCCTAAAAAAAAAAGACCCTGTCTCTAAGCCATGGTGCAGTATATCTTCTTCACCCTGCTTGGACAGCGATACAATTGCGACTTGGAATTAAAATCGATCGACCGGGTACGTGTGCCTGTGCAGCTGTGGGTCTCACACCTCACACAACACTATGGTGTCATGGACCTATGGTACTGTGTCCACTGGGAGCAGCCTGAACCAATCTGCTGTTATGTCATCTGCAGGAAAAGGAAGGGTTTTTTCATTCACAACGAAGCAATTACAGCGTATAAATCCTGGGTTCCAATATAACCCCCTGGTCTGACACACACACTTTGACAGATGGCAACCGTCTCTGCATGCTGAAAAACTTGTTTTTCTCCTTGTGGTCTGAGCAAGGTAATCACTCTACAGTTGCAACAGAAACAACCAGTGTGTCACCTTCTCAAACTCCACATTGCTGCAGGAAAGTAGCCATCAATAAAAATGTGGAGAAAACGAGAGAACAGATCTCTGCTGAAGTGGTGGTGGTTCTGCAGGCTCCTGATCACAGCCGGAGCTTTGGCAGTGTTAAACGTTGGCACAAAAGGGAAGCGCAGCAGGACTTAAGAGAAGACTTCCTACTCTGTCATGCATGCGCCCACACAGCCAATCTGCCACTGCTGCCATCCGACTGAGCAGCCTAGGACCCCCAGTGCAGCTACACCCTTATTTGGGCTTCCTGCCTTTGCCCCACACTCGTACATCTAGAGGGAGACAAAAGGTGTACAAAATACACAACACAAGACCTGCATCAGCACATAGCAATATAATCTTTGTGCAGAAAAGGACACTAGCTGCAACATTTCAGCTTTTCAGAATAACGTAACAATCTTAGATGCTAAATAAATAGATAAATAGATATTGTTATCTCTACTTCATGGCGTTCATAACACCTATCATACAAGATCGAGTAATTTGATTAAATTTAGTACCCCTCCTACTTCTACTACCTTTGGACGTAATGCCTTCCGCTTTGCAGCAGTACATGACTGGAATACACTACAGAATACCCTGAAACTTACACCTCTGATCCCAATCTCCACCTTTAAGCAAAACCTCCAAAATTACATTGCTGACTCTTGTTCCTGCTGACAATCATGAATCATATTTAGACACACATATTAAAGCTCTTATTCTTTATCTTTTTTCGTTGACTGTCTTTTTTAATTCGGTTGTTTGTTCTATGTGTCATGTGTTTGACTATGTAAAGTTGTACAGTATGTTCCTATTTAT
>NC_045745.1:4741863-4759120 GCF_008692095.1 Etheostoma spectabile | reverse complement strand
TCTTGGCCAGGTCATGTTTGTAAATGAGAATTGGTTCTCAAACAGTTTACCTGGATCAATAAAGGTTAAATAAAAATAAATAAAAAATTCTCCTGCCAAATCTCTGTGTTTTAGCTTCTGGAAGGTCACATCAAAGACTACCACACCTATCACACCTGACTGAATTCCAACTGCTTCCTGCATCTTAATCTTTTCTAGCAACACATTTACACACCCATTTATAATGTGCAACTCACTTCATAATCTATTCATGACTAATATTAGATGCAATGCCTCATTGGAGGCCAGAGTTACGGCATTAATATTCGCTCAGTTTATCGGTACCTGATGACTTTAATCTCTCACTGGGTTTTATTATGCTTTTGCATTGCATTAGACTTTCTTATCACAGTAATCAGGAGGTGCAGGAAATATTTCAGGTGTTGCGACACAACACCTCTGTGTTGGACTAAGGACTTTACTGCCGGGGCGGAGCATGTGGTGAAGTAAAAAAGCACAAAGGAAGCTGTCGCAATGGTCAGTTTCACCTTGTAACACAAAGAAAAGCCTCTGTAATGCTCTGACTGAGATTGGTGAGAAAGACATAAAGGCACAGTGCAAAAACAAATTTCCTTCTCTCTTCTCACATGAAATGCCCACTATTTAATTTGAGGAATATGCTGTCTATCAGTGAATTAAGTGTGATTAATAAACTGTGCAATTAATCAAATTGGGATCTCAACTTTGGCTCCACAAAAACAATGTAATGAGAAAAACAACACTTTACCACAATACATTTCGGAAGTATATTCATATTGGGTCTTGTGTTCTGAAGGAGAATTCAAAAGGGGAAAAAGTATTAAGGGAACTGTGGTTCAAGGTGTTTTTAAAGATCATTTTTAACCTTTATTATTGACACCTGAAGACACAGAAGGGGAGAAAGAAAGGCTGGGGGTTCAACTCCGACCTACAAAGGCCTGCAGATCGGAGTCGAGGAGTAAACCTCTTTATATGGACACCCACTCTACCAACTGAACTATACGGGCACCTGGTTCAAAGTGGTTTTGACTATTGATTAATTTAACGGTTTCACTGTTTTTTAAGTTCAACAAATGCAAAATCTTACAAAAAGTCAATGAGCTAAATAATGCTAAGTAATCTCAATGTCAATATTAACCAAAATAATTGTGATTATACATGTTTCCATAATCAAACCGCCCTATAATACACTGACAAAGCTAGTTTGAAGCATGTTGGTTTAGATTATAGTCTGAAGGATTTAGGAGCAAAGCCACACAATTGAGTTTCCTTACCAGACGCGCCATCAAGCAGTTATTAGACACTCTCACCAACAAAAAGAGACAGGATGCTGAGAGCTCTATAGGAAACACACAAGTACATCCACACTACACTGGAACCAGTTAATTACCAGCTGTCTATTAATAACTATTGCTATTATTAGACATGGTAGCTAAACCACCTTAAATCATACAAGTGCCCCTTGCAGGAGATTAGTGTCTTTTCTCAGAGGACTGTTCTATTCATCAGCTTTCTTGCTGTAGACGGTTATTATGAGGTGTTTCCATATGCCTATAAATAAATAAATCCACCATTTAAATGACTGTAATGGTATGTAATCATGTTCCGCTACAGTTCATTCACAAATGCAAACCATTAATAAAACTGATATCTATTCTACTTGTGGATGTTATTAGAGGATACAACATCTGCACAAAACTCAGATTGAGATACGTTTTTTGGAATATCATAATATCGTTGAGAATGTGCAGACTGCTGCACTTTAAACTTGCGCTTTGATGCTCAAGCCAGCTTGTTTTGTCAGTTTTTTCAATATCATAGGCTATATAGTATATCACACGTGCTTCTGGTGGGAGGCAAATTATTTTTACTGACCAATCTGAGCAGGTTAGAGTCAAAGCTGTTACTATTCCTCACATCTGAATATGTCCGTGTGCTCCACACATGCTGAAAAAAGGTGCAGCACCACTGTGAAAAGCACGTCAGCAGCACATTGTGGCTTTGGGGAAATATGTCCCCCTTTATTCTCTCTTTCTCACCCTTTAAAGTCTTGCTCCCCTTTGCTTACTTATCAATAATACCAGGATGAACACCCTTTTAAAACTTTTTTAATTGCAGACTGCTTCTTATCTTTTTGCAACACATTTATTCATTAAAAAAATGAGCAGCAGGTCAACTTTGAAAATAACTAGTGCTTAAAAAATGACAGCGTGGGGATGCATGAAACGTTCTCATGTGTATAATTAGCTGCCGTGAACCTGAAATAAGTTCTGAATATCAGAAAGATGACAATCTAAGAACTTCTCTTTGCAATCTGGGCTTCTGAAGCTGGTTTTATATTTGATTCACAACTATCCACATCCTAAATACCACTGTTACTCCTGTTAAGTCCAATTACTAAGAATGAACATCAAAACAAAGGATTTTTAGACCACATGGCGGTTTGATGGACTGACATGTCAAAGCTAAACCCTCTGTGCGTCATTCAGGTCTGAAGGTTATCTTATATCAGCGAGACTGCAAATATGGTAGGTACATGGAACACACCATGTCTGAGATGAGTTAACACAACACTTGATTTGTCCTTTTCTTAAAAGGCGTTAAAAGTCAATGAGGTTTGGTTTGATGTAGAGATGTGTTTTCACCCCTGCAATTTAAATCTGATGTTGGTGAAGATCAGCTTTTGGGAAGAAGTCGAAGTAATGTGGAAAAATGTCAATTACATGCAAAGTGAGAGCAGGAGCGTGCAGGTAGAATAGAACAGCTTCACATGGAAGATGGCGTCTGAGAGTCAAGTCTTTTGCTGCTCTGTGAAGCATGTTAGAAGCAACATGTGTTACAAAATGTGCAGGGATGCCTCAAAAAGTACTTAGCTGTCTAATCTCACCTGGATAAAATCAATTGAAGTTGGAAGCGAAGGACAACAATCATACCAGATTGTGGTAAACGTGAATGCTTTTGGAAATTTGTATTTGTTTTTTTACTACAGGAATCTGCAATCCAAGCATAAATATTAAAAGACATCACTGACATGGGAACCAAAGGAATATATCTAAATATAGAATCAAACACTTTTATTTTTGATAGATCACAAACAAATTGCTGGGAAAATGACTTCAGACAGATTTAAAAGAGGAAATGAACACTGAACTCACCATTAACCTTACATTCATTTTAAGGCAGATGGCAGTGCTATGGGTTGTTTGGATGAGTGTGTACTTTCTTATAAGCCTGCCTGGTTTGTGCTTTAGATGCACAGTACAACAACAACCAAAACTGAGTTGTTAGTCGATTTGATGATCTCTTGGGAGTAGAGTTTCCCAACTCCGGTCATTTGGTTAATGTGAAATATGTTTTGATTGAATGAGAAATCATGCTCCCGTAGAAGGCGTCACAACAAAACTTTTGAGGGGAAACCAGGGGGTTGAAGAAAATGGTAGACGTAAATCAGAAGCAACAAGAAAGAAATGCAGAAGAAGAAGCTATGTGTGGGGGGGGGGGAGCGTATGTCAATTTGCAGCATCAGGGATAGGAAACCTACGTGGATAGAGAATAAGCGACAATGAAGAGAAAGTAGTAAGTAAAAACCCTGGTAAAATATTACTTAAATCATTGGAAAATATGTCAGTTTAAGTAAACATTAGTGTGTTACATATTGAAATGGTGATATATGATATTGCTGGTAAGTAAAGAGCACTTTTAGGCTACAAAAAAATTGCATTAAATTACATTGTGTTAGATGCTGAATGAGATGATGTTGCCGAATGCTCCAAAAATAAACAATCTGATATCTTCTTTGAAATAATGAGGAGCAGGAGACTGTGAAAAAAAAGGCTTCATGTCACATTTCTGCATTCGTCCTGGGTTTTATTTTCCAGGTGCCTGTAGTTTGCTGTTGCTCAATAGAGGGCAGTGTTGGCCTAAAAGTAAGTGTTAAACTGGCAAGATAAGTCTGGGTGGGGCGAGTGAGGGGCCCTGGATCAAGGTACCTGAGGGCCCTGGATCAAGGCACCTGAGAACTGTTCATTACTGTAGTATTAGTAGTTTTTCACCCAGTTACAGACTTCAACATTGGTGTACATTACCCATTATTGCTAAACTGCAGACAGATTTTGTTATATTCCACTTAAAACTCAACCCTTTTCCCCCCCTTACAATACAGACGACACTTCAATTATTCTAATTGTAATTAGTCTAATTACAGAGTGTTTTTCTTTATTTGGAGAATCTAGCCTTTTCTAGTTCGATGACGTATTTGAGTGAAATGTGTACCCATCAGTGACTGTTCAAAAAACTTACAAAATGTAATTGTTCAACAGGTATCCTGATGTTTTTTTTTGTGGAAAACATCTACTTTGATTTCTTCAACTATGCTGGCATACATCGTTCTGTGTTGCTGTATACTACTCCTAAGGCTTATGTGGATGACATCACTGTGGTGACTGACTTCTCGGATAACACTGGTAAAAGAATACATGTGATTACAATGAAACTACTAATTTTGTCAATTTCAATTCATCATTATTTAGCATTTGTAAGGGAGTAAACTGCTCAATAAAGCTACATGGGACTTTTTTTTGGAAACTAAAGAGTAGTTACAGTATGAGACACTGTGTGAGTGTTGTTGCAGGTCTGGTCTACTACAAGGTGTCAGTCCAAGGTGCTGCCACAGCACCACAATTCCAAGGTGTCACTTTGATGGACAAAAATGGCCACTGTGTGGCTACCTCCAGCGGGCCATCTGGAGTGCTCCAAGTAGTAGATGTCAACCTGTGGTGGCCGTACTTGATGCATGAGACTCCAGCTTACCTTTATTCTATGGAGGTAAGACAACATGTTTACAGGTACATGCCAAAGTGGCTTTCAGGTGCGGGTCCCATGAGCATTGCCACTAGATTTGTGAGAGTAATAAGGCAGTTGGCTTGGTAAAGAATAATCTTTTAATTAGTTAAAGTTGTAGGGTAAATGTTGTTGGATTTACATCATCCAACTTGGATTCAAGCTTAAGCTAAAGTTATGGCATATGTTAATAATAATACAATGCTGTAAAATGACCCAATTCTACTACTTTACACTGTGTAGCATAGCAGGTAGTCATTCTGTCTCCTCTTTCTTGTAGTTTTTATAGAGCTCTGCATGTTCAGTAGAGTTAAGCTGTACAGGATGTCATTTTGGAGGACAGCAGCTGTCTCCTTGCAGATGAAACTAAGAAGCTGTTGCATTAATTTGGCCAATAAAATGTGAAATGAAACACCAATTGTCATGCTCAGTTTTTGCACCATTGCTTGAAAATGCAATGATTATTATATACATCAAAAAATAAAAGAGAAAACATCTAAATGGGATGGAGGGGAAAAAAACAATATATTGAAATTTGAATTCACCTCATATTTAGGTTTGTTTAATGGCGACCGGTAAACAGGTAAAGGCTTCGACTGGCCCCTGATTGTCTAGGACTTTAACCTATTGAAGTGGTTGGGGGCCAACTCATTCCGCAGCAGCCACTACCCCTACGCTGAGGAGATCCTGCAGATGTTTGACCGGGGGTGGGCATTAAAGACATGTGAGTGTCACTGCTCACATCGCTGTGATCTTTATGTGGTACAGGTTTTAGAGTGGGCAACAGCATGAACATATTACTGTTAGTCACAGTGTATGAAGACAAAGACAAAAGAGTGTGGGGTCCATTACCACTAGCCTTGAAAACCTTCTGACTGTTGTGAAATTAGAGCAACAAAATATACTGTGCATTAATAAGATTCTCTAAGAAGTGCCAACTTTGGACTTTCATTTGGAAAATAACTAGAGAAATGCATCAGAATAAGTATGCATAGTCTCAACAGTGTATTGAAAAGAAAGTATTTCCTTATTGATTTTTGATATATTTGATTAGCCCTCTATTGGCCCTGCTGTTTCGGTGATTGTAAATTCTTTTGTTGACAGGATGCGTTCCTTCCTATTTTAAGCATGCTACAATTCAGCCCATATTAAAGAAAAAATAACTTAAAACACAAAGAATTGAATATCTTCAACGTCCTAAAAGCTATGGCAGATAAGGGAAATAACGTTAACTAAATTACTACCATATTATTACTGTTTGCAGGTCTACATTGCTAAACAAGATTAAGAGAAAACAAAACAAAAAAATCTGATGAGATTTAAAGAGGCACTCCACACATGAAGATTAATCTACTCATCACAAGATGTGCAACTTATACTACTTCTACTTGTGTATTTGTAACTAACAAACATCCTACCTAGACAAAATAAAGATATATAACTTCTTTAAGATAGAAAAAAAGAAAACATCAATTTGAGAGGACATTTTGTCTAACAATTTCTGAATGGATTTGTGCACTCTTTGCAATACTTGATATAAAATCTTTGGGAATTATCAATTTATCAAATTACATTTCCAGGAAGGCAAAAAGAAGTGCCCATTACAGTCTTTAAACCCCCGATCCCTACCACGGGGCTCCCTAGATTAATCCGTCATGTGCAGTAAAAAAAGATGGGATTTGGAGTTGTATAGGCTCTATTGTACACTTTCACATAATCAGTGAACTGATGCTTCAGTACTGTCGTGCTCTGACTTAGACTTTAATGATCCAGTGTCTGGCGCCATCTAGTGTCAGCTCTGTCAGCTCAGGCCAGGGCTTTTAATTTGGTAAGGAAAGGAAGACACGACCAGGATACGACGCTATGTACCTTCATGTTTCATTTTAAGATTTGTACTTTGACTATATTGAATAATTAAAAAAAATAATAATCTCATAATTTATCAAGATTTTTCATTTGATATGTTCAGCTCAACTCTTACAAATCTTCGACAGTCCCCGAACGCAGCTCGGTCACGTGACTTCAAAAATAACTCACGTGAGGAACACAGCAAAGAGAACCCCACGAGAAAACGAGGACATTAGTTGCTTTGATTTAGGATGCTCCTACCTGCGAGGTTCTATGTGTTTCGTGTTTTGTGTCTCTTTGCTGTGTTTGAAGCGGTATGTCTGCTGGACACTGGCATGCTCTTCCCCCGGGAGTCTTCCTCCAGAGAGGTGAAGGAGCTGAACGGGCGGTGGGACTTCAGGGCGGACAAGTCCCCAAACAGGAACCAGGGCTTCGAGAAGGCTTGGTACAAAAGTCCCCTGGCAGAGGTGAGCAGGACAGTAGCTAGCTAGCTAGAAAGTGACGAAATAAAGCAGCTCACTTTGTTAGTTTGGCAGTTAAAATAATTTAAATTTCAATTCTGTTTTATTTATATTATCAGTTCATAGCAAGAGTTATTTCGAGACACTTTACAGATAGAATAGGTCTAGACCACTCTATAATTTACAAGGACCCAACAGTTCTAGTAGTTTCCTCCAGAGCAAGCAACAGTGCGACTGTGGCGGGAAAAAAGCTTGTTTTAGGAAGAAACCTGGAACAGACCCAGGCTCTTGGTAGGCGGAGTCTGACGGGTTGAAATGAATAATGGCAATAACAGTTACAATAAAAGATAATGGAAAAGTGACTAAAAATAGTAGTTTGTAGTAGTCTATGGCATAGCAGGGCACTGCACCACAATACATGGCACAGCAGGACGTAACAGGGCATCGCAGGACATTTCGTATGACGTGTATGATTTCTGTTTTTTAGAAACCATAATATACTAGTATTAATTAATTAAGATTGAAACAAACAGAAAAGACCAAAAAACTATACATAATTGTCACATAAATGTATATACGTTATTCGTCCTTTTAATCGTGGTAGAATTAACGTTAGCAACGTTAGTAGATTTGCTTCACTTTACCGGCCAAAAAAATCAATGGTTATGTATTACGTGGCTTGTAAAATTTGAATTTTTACTAACCATTTTGCTGGTGCACCTCCGATTTATGTTATGGGCTCCTGACCGTAGTTTGGGAGCCAACCATTTGTCACAGGAGCTAAATTAAAATTAAGTAAAATACAGTCTTTAATTACGTCTGTATTATTGTTGATTATAATTGTCCCTGTAAATACACACTCCCCATTGAGTACCACTGTGCTTTTTTGTATATATTAAAATCTGTTTCACTTTTGTCCAGACTGGCCCAGTGATTGACATGCCAGTTCCTGCCAGCTACAATGACATCACCCAGGACCCCACACTGAGAGATTTTATTGGTTGGGTGTGGTATGAGCGAGAGGTGGTGGTGCCTTCCCGCTGGATTGCCGATGAAGGAACAAGAGTGGTTCTCAGAGTGGGAAGTGCTCACTATTATTCAATAGTGGTGAGTATCACAAATTCCTTCCCAATCCCCTCCAGTCAGAGTTGGAGACATAGTCACCTTAAAAATAAATATAAAATATACACCAAACCAAAAGGGGCTTGCAAAAGTATTCCTACCCCTTGAAATTTTCCACATTTTGTCACATTACAACCACAAATGTAAATGTATTTGATAGACCAACAAAGTTGCGCGTGATTTTGGAGTAAAAGGAAAATGATACATGGTTTTCAATTTGTTATAAAAATAACAAACTGCAAAGTGTGGCGTGCAAAAGTATTCAGCTGGCCTGAGTTGTTACTTTGTAGAATCACCTTTTGCTTTAATTACAGCTGCAAGTTTTTGGGCTTTGCACATCTAGAGACTGACATTTTTGCCCATTCTTGTTTGCAAACTAGCTCGAGCTCAGTCAGGTTGGATTGAAAGTTAAGTCTTGACCTGCTTCCCTGTCTCTGCTGAAGAAAAGCATCCCCACAGCATGATGCAGCCACCACCATGATCCCTGACCCCGGATCGCTCTGGATGATTTTCGAAATGCCAAAGACCGAAATGAACCTCAACGGATACTCAGCAGGATACCGAGTATTTTGACACATCACAGTCAGTAGGTATCTACAGCCAGACTTAGAGCACAGTAACAGACGTACACAGTCCACAATCAGATCAAATGGTTCATTTACAACCAGAATAGGTTTCAAAGGAGCAGGTTTAACAGACTGATAGGGTTTTCCCGTTAGCTGACACACATGACGTCTTAATGTATGCTGCAACATCTTTCTTCACCCGTGGCCAAAGGAAATGCTTCAAGATGTTAAGATAAGTCTTTTTCACACCAAAGTGACCACTCTTATCATGAGCAACTTTTAAGACGAGGATGAAATTTAGTTCGCACCACCACCTGAACAACAGCATCTCCAACAAAGTCAACACCAAGAGCCCTGTAGTAAGCAACTCAGAAACACAGTCCAAAACAACCGGTGACATAAAAGTGACAGCGACAGCAACGGGTTGTTGCCCTTTGGTGGCGTTCGGTGGCCGCTATGTTGAAAGTAAACAAGAAGCTGCTCCGTCGCTTCTCTATTGTCATCGTGTTAAACCCTCCAACAGCGCGCTAGGTAAATAAGCCAGTTTTTGATTGGTTCCTGCAAAATTGTGCACCGAAGCAGGATAATTAAACGTGCAGGTTTCCAGACCGAGCTGCACGTCGAAATCAAATTGCCAGCAGAGTGGGCGGGGCTTACAGTCCAGTAGATCTCTCTATCTGCTCCAGAGTTACCATGGGCCTCTTGGCTGTTTCTTTGATCAATGCTCTCCTTGCCTGGCCTGTCAGTTTAGGTGGAAGGCCACGTCTTGGTAGGTTTGTAGTTGTGCTGGTGGATTAAATAGTGCTCTGTGAGATGTTCAACGCTTGCACAACTTTACCCCTGACCTGTCTGGTATGTTCACTCTAACAAACCTCTGAGGCCTTCCCAGAACAGCTGTATTTATACTGAGATTAGATTTGCACGACATACTTTTCAGTTTTTTTATAAAAAATTAAAATCATGGATCATTTTCCTTCCACTTCACAATTATGCGCCGCTTTGTGTTGGTCTATCACATAAAATACGTTTAGATTTGTGGTTGTAATTTGACAAAATATGGAAAGTTCAAGAGGTAAAAATACTTTTGCAAGCCTCTGTATATTTAGCCTGGTTCCGCCCTCCTATGTACTTCCGCTCAATTTTCATTTTCCTTCAGTACCACTTCTGTACAAATGAAATGTACGAGAATCTGGTAGGACCAGGCTACAACAACTCATGTAAGATGATCACACTAACTTGGATTCATTGTCTTTACTCTTTGTAGTGGGTGAATGGGGTAAAAGTGACAGAGCATAACGGTGGCCATCTTCCTTTTGAGGCTGAGATAGGCAGTTTAATCCGCAAGGACCCAACTCAGCCATGCAGGATCACTATCGCTGTCAACAACACTCTGACTCTGGACACTCTTCCTCCAGGAAATATCCAGCACATGGACGACCACACCAAGTAAGTTTGTGAAGCAAATCCCTAATTTAACTTGTGCTCACTTCACTGAGGAAAACCATTTTTGATTTGCTCCGATTAACATGTTTCAAGTCATTAATTTTTTTTAATGACTTGAGACATGTTTTTTATCAAGGGAATCAAGGAGTAGAATGTTCTAACCTAAACGTTTTTCATGCTAGACAAGTAATTTGAGCTCTAAACCGATCACAGCACTCTTACTTTAAAACATCTTTTCAGTTTCTTGATGTAAATTGCAGTTAATATGTTGTTATATATTATTGTTATTATATTGTTTTTCAGCCAGTGACAGATTTTGATCTGGGTTAACTGCCAACAGCTTTTATTAGTTTTACTTTGACTTCAACTATGAGGAAATGTAAGATTATTTAACTACTGTGGAGCACTTGTATGTAAAATGTCAACTGTTTTTACTACTTACAATACAGATGACACTCAGCAGTGACACTAACTCAGTTAGTGACACTAACTTTTACTCTGTCATACAAATACATGTGGTCTCAATTTGCATTTTTCTGTGATTTGACCAGAGCTTTTTCTTTATTTGGAGAATCTAGCCTTTTAGTTTGGTAATGTATTTGAGTGAAATGTGTACCTGTCAGTGACTATTCAGATAATAAGAAAAATGTAATTGTTCAACAGGTATCCTGATGGTTTTTTTGTGCAAAACATCTACTTTGATTTCTTCAACTATGCTGGCATACATCGTTCTGTGTTGCTGTATACTACTCCTAAGGCTTATGTGGATGACATCACTGTGGTGACTGACTTCTCGGATAACACTGGTAAATGAATACATGTGATTTACAATGAAACTACTAATTTAGTCAATTTGAAATCATTATTTTTCAGCGCTAAATTATTTGTAAGGGTGCCATATGAGTACTTATGTGTGAGTGTTGTTTTCCCTTTTGTTTCAGGTCTGGCCTACTACAAGGTGTCAGTCCAAGGTGCTGCCACAGCCACCCTGAGTGTCACTTTGATGGAAAAAAATGGCCACTGTGTGGCTACCTCCAGCGGGCCATCTGGAGTGCTCAAAGTAGTAGATGTCAATCTGTGGTGGCCGTACTTGATGCATGAGAATCCAGCTTACCTTTATTCTATGGAGGTAAGACAACACTGTTAACGTACTGTATATGTCAAAGTTGTCTGATAATATTTAATTGTAGTTGTAGGATTAAACATGTTTAATCAACTCAACAGCAGGCTGACTTACAGAAAGATCACATGATTGCTTCCCCACCTTGTGTTTAAGCTTAAATCAGGGGGAGAATTTAAAGTTTCTACTAATAAACTATTGTAAAATGACACAATTCTACCACATAGCTTAGCAGCTGTCTCTCTCACTCCTCTTTCTCGTACCTGTCAGTAGAGTAATGCTTTATTGGATGTCATTTTGGAGAACAGCAGCTGTCTCCTTGCAGATGAAACCTGTGCGCTGTTGATCATAGCTAAACTGTAATTTGCAAATTACTAAATTGTGAAACAAAAAGCCAATTCTTATGCTCCGTGGCTTAATTAAACACATATATATATATATATATATATATATATTATTTTTTAATTCCCCTTCACTTTTCCTCTTCATCTGCTACACGGCTTTGAGGTGTGAGTTGTTTTGTGCAAGAGTGGGCTCTTCAACTCAATGTAGGGTTGAGAATTTAGCACAACCTCTTATATTTACAATGTCTGCTGTGAGAGATGTTTCTGACATTTGCATTTTAACATCTAGGTTCGCTTAACGGCAACCGACGATGGATCCACGTATGAGGATGTGTATACTCTACCAGTCGGCATCCGCACAGTCAACGTTACCAGCACACAATTCCTCATCAACAACAAGCCCTTCTATTTCCATGGAGTCAATAAACATGAGGACTCTGATGTGAGTACCAATAGAGGGAAGCAAGACCTTTAGCAAAAGACTCCGTCATTTAGCTTTGAGGCAACATATATGTTGTAACATGAGCTTCATCTACAAACCGTCTTGACTCTAAATCAGTCACATGGACATTCAATTCAGATAACAGACAGAACATTTGCTAGAAAAAGTTAAATAATCCATTCCTCCCTTCATCTGTTTACCTTGTGCTGTAGATTCGAGGTAAAGGCTTCGACTGGCCCCTGATTGTCAAGGACTTTAACCTTTTGAAGTGGTTGGGGGCCAACTCATTCCGCACCAGCCACTACCCCTATGCTGAGGAGATCCTGCAGATGTGTGACCGCCATGGCATCGTGGTGATAGATGAGTGCCCAGGAGTGGGCATTAAAGACATGTGAGTGTCACTGTTCACATCTGGTGTGTTAGTTTTTTTTCTTCATAAAATGTCAACTCATTGTGTGATGTGTCTTTTGTGCCTTGGCATTGTAGTCGCAGTTTTGGAAATGCCTCCCTGACCCATCATCTAGCTGTCATGGACGAGCTTGTACTTCGGGACAAGAACCATGCCTCTGTGGTCATGTGGTCAGTAGCCAATGAGCCGGCTGCGGAGATGCCCCCTGCTGACTTCTATTTCAAGTGAGTACTGGTCATTTTGTTTAGATGTGAAGCACTGAAAAGATCACATTGTGTGGGGGTGTGTTTGTGTGTGTTTGTGCACGCGTCCGTCCCCTTCTTCAAAGAGGGGTGTTTTGTTTTTTATTTATATAAATGCACATTCAAACACACAATGGTCCACACCGGCGCACCCACATCCAACAGGGTCAAAAAAACATCCTCTGTTTTCCCGTGACATGGGTTCTAGCTCACGCTATACCACGTTTTGCCAGCAGATGCAGGGAAAGCGCCATTGTCTGCTTGTGTGCTTTTTAAATTCTGACATATATCTTTGAATTCTGAAATTTGTGTGTTTTACTGGTTTGTTATTCAGTCACAGCCTCTCCCTTCATTATGATATGTGGAATGCAGTAAGAGTAGTCCTCAACACTACTAGTTGGCACTCAAACAGACTAGACAAATACTTTACAACTACCGTACCTGTAAAGTAAAGCAGTTTGGGTGTGTGGAGGTCAAGGGAAGTAGATCTTTTTGTCCCTGGAGGGGACATTGGTTTTGTAACGACATGCACACTCAAGTTGTAACAGACTAAAGTAGTAATTTGTAACGTGACAGTGTGATTATATAACACTGTTATCATAAAAAACTGTCAAGGTAAAAAATGTTTTTTTGTTTTTCTTACAGGACCTTGATAAAACATACCAAAGCTCTGGATCCAACCCGGCCTGTCACTTTTATTACAGACAGTAACTATGCCAGGGACAGAGGGGTGAGTCTTTAAATATTCCTGACTAAATAAGTAATAATCAAAGTTAAACTTTAGAAGGAGGAAAAAAAACAACCTTGTGTGATTTATCCACTTGAACTGAAATAATCTACATAATCAGAACTCTGCCAGTGGGGTTTGATCAGTTTCAAATGACAGCGCTGGCGATATAATCAAATAACGCCACAACTGTTGTCAGCTTTTGATTCAAATGTTGCTAAATCTTGATTGGGAAGTGGTCACCCTCTCCCACATTAGCCCCATCCATGTCAAACCAGTGGGGAGAGCCCAGACAAAATAGCCTAGATGGAAATATCTCATGTGAAATGACCCAAACTGTTAATTTTTGGCATGAAATAGGGTGTTCACATAGGACCATCACTTATAGTTAAAGGTTAATAGCGAAAATGTGTTTTAAGGGCCAATACTGATGATATAATCAGACACATTATTCTACACGCTGTGTAGAACCAAGATGACTGGTTAGGAAAGGCATTTGCAAAAAAGTAGGGCAAAATTGTGTCTCTCAGTGCTGCAAGTCAGAGCATGACACTCGATTAAAGTTGTTTATCAGGCCTAATTAAAAATAAGGGAGTAAAAGTCAGATTGTCAAGGTATGTTGCTGAGCTTCAGATGTTGTTGACCTAATGTCAAACTAAGTTGTTGGCATGACTACCATTCCTGTGCTATGAGGAGTATCCTTTGGTGCGGTCTTCATAGCTTAAAGATACTGATTAGTTTTCAGTTCCTGACTACCTGCAGCCTCCTCCAAAAATCCTTATTATTGGCCCAAATTACCTCACCTGCACCACCCGGACCTTCTCACTCACCATTAGCAGTGTTCCCATCCACACGTTTTTACCTGAATTTAATGAAAAATGCCCTCTGGAAACTGTAAAATTTGATGGAAGTTCATGTTGACTCAAAGGAAATGCGTTTGGTCTCATCGCATTTTCTCTTGATCAATATACGGCGATAAACGGTATTTGCCGGTTTAAATAATGAATTGTGATAAAGTTTTAGGTCATTTTATCGTTGCAACCCACCACAAAACGAAGAAGAAGAAGTTTTAGTTAAATTCTTCTCTGTCTGCACAACAACAAAGACAAATAGAAGTGGACAGACAAGGAGACGAGACTTTCTGGATTTAATTTATCAGGAACCCGCGAAGGATATGGCCGACAAAGGTTAGGACAAGCCGTGGGACTTCCTGCAGAGAAGCTACATCGTTTTTTGTTTTGTTTTGTTTTTTTACTGTACTTCGGATAATTCGATTGACAAGTGGATGGAAACTTAGCGAGCACACACACACACACACACACACACACACACACACACACACACACACACACAACACAAGAGAAGTCGAAAGTACTATTAAGCAAATCTCTGCTCTTCAAGTACAAAACCACGGCCTCCAAGAGTTTAAAAAGATGAGCAGAAGTATGGAGGAGGAGTGGATTACCAAAGAATGAAATCAAGATTCTGAAAGAGCAGAACTCTGAGCTTCAGGTCAGTCTCCTCGGCATGCAGGAGCTGGCTCAAAAAAACTGACAAGGAGAAGGCCAGAATGAAAAAGGAGGAAGAGAATGCCAAGGCGCAGAAAAACCTGAAAAAGGAGCTGAAAAAGGTGAAGAAGCAAGAATAAACACAAGAAAGAAAATAGGAAGCGAGAGAAGGAAGAATTGAAAAGACAGAAGAAGGAAAAAGAGGAGATGGAGAAAAAAAGTGAAGAAAGAGAGGAAGGGGGAGGTGAAGAGATGAGGGATTGAAAAAACAGAAAAAGAGGCAAGAGGAGCAGAAGGAGAAGAGAGAGGGTTAACCTCAACCTTTCTCTCCTCCACTTCACCTTGAACCCCTTGCCCCCCTTCCCCACCTACCTCCCAATCCCCCACCCCCATCTAAACTGGGTGGCCGGTAATCGGGTTATCTGGTTACCTGCCCCCCCCCCTCAATTTGGGTGATCCAGTTACCTGCCACTCCCCCTCTCAAACCGGGTGATCCGGTTACCTGTTACATTTCACTTCTTAAAATAAATGTTTTAAATAAATCTCTTTTGTGTGCATCTTTTTAAATGGGTTCAATTTATAAACACATCTACCGTGAAAACCTAACCGCAAAGGTTTCACATGTTTACCTTTTCGGAAGATGAACTTTCACCGTAACACAATATGAAGTGATTCTGGAGTCTAAGGGCACGTACACACCTTTTGAGGTTTTTTTTGTTTGTTTTTTCCCACTCACTGGTTCACACCTTTTTTTTTTTTTATTCTGTAGACTCGGTGCGATCCTGCGGCGTAGTTCATGTTACTACATGTTCATGTAGCTCTCACACTGCACTTTGTCAAGTGCACCAAACATTGGAATCAAACGGTCAAGAAATAATGGAGTCTTGGTTTTTCTGGTTTTGCTTTAGTGTTTCTAATATTTGTAGTTTTCCTCATTTAAAGATAAGGTACTTGCACTTGTTGTCTGAAGTTTGCACCTTCAGGGTTGAAAGCACTTGGAAATCGCTTTGGATAAAAGCGTCAGCTAAATGAAATGTAATGTAATTTAGACTCACTGGAATAGGACGTGTGTCTGTGTGTGTCTGTGTCTTAAAGAGAGATTCCCACCGTGTTTTCGTTAGCCAAAAACTCAACACCACATTAAAGCATTGCGTTGCGGGGAGTGTCCTGTGTGGGTCCCTGGAAGAAAGTTTTCTAGTGTTACTGGGTTTCTTGGCTCTTACTGGGCAAAGATTAGAGATATTTACGTTGATATTATAAAGGAGAAGTGCTTCCAAGCATAGTGAATGTCACAATTCACGGCCCAAATTGAAAGTGATGCTTGTGAAGGAGGCATGTTGAAGACAGCAGCAAAATTGGTGAAACTATTCCAGGTACTAGAATGTGTACACTACACATTGTGTTAAGCCCATGTACTGACAAATAATGCATATTGAAAATATGCTGAAATGCAAAAATCAGTCCCTCAGAGCACAGGCCTTAAATTATTTACGCATTACATTTTTAAATAATTCATTTCAATGTCTTTTTTTTTTGTTTTTTTTTTGTTTTGACTTAAAAAGCTCCCTCTACATAGGATGACTTAAGCTTCCTGACATTAGGATCTGTTTAAGAAAGCCACCGTTGGACTTTTTCCTTTGTAACTAAAAGTTTGGTCTAAACTTTAGTCCAACATTTCATTTTGTTACATTGTGAGAGACCCTAATGACCTAACACAACACTAGCTATGTTTCCATCCACACGTTTTCAATCCAAATTAAGTGATACGAATGAAAAATGCCTTCTGGAAACGGTAAAAGTTGATGGAATTTCAAGAATATGACTCAAAGGAAACTCGTTCATTCTCATCGGATTTTCTCTTGATCGATACGCGTCTTATGTGATAAACGCTGATGGAAACGTTATTTGCGGAATAAATAATGAATTGTGAACCATTATTTTATGGTTGCAGCCCGTCACAAAAGAAGTTTTAGTTAATTTCCGACAAGTATTTCTGCTCTGTCTCCAGACATGGGGGGAGAGACAACAAAGACAAACGGAAGTGGACAGATGAGGAGACGAGACACTTTTTGAATTTAATTTACGAGAAACATATAACCATTATTTTAGATGGGATGTCATCCGGAATAAATGGAAGCGTCTCAAACAGCAAGACATGTCTCAAAAAA
>NC_045745.1:4736624-4741853 GCF_008692095.1 Etheostoma spectabile | reverse complement strand
GCGGTGCCGGAGGGACAATAAAAGACAAGTTGCATCTGCATCATCATAGCGATGTGTTGACAGTGTTGTTGTTTTCTTATTATAGCTTGATATGTCGCTATCAGCTGGAACATAAACACTATTATAACTTGTACAATATTGATCATGTGTTGGTAGACGGCGTGATCCTTTGTCTAGAAAAACTTTGTTCCCAAAAGTTTGCTTGAATGTTGTGCGATTCAGTGTAAAAATGAATGGAAACACCTTAAAATGTCTAAAATTAATTTGATATACCAATTTAAACGCAAAACAGCATGTGACGTCCTCACCACAGGTTTTTATTCGCTTTAAAGCCGTTGGATGGAAACACTTCACCCGCTTTATTTACATGAGTTTTGTTTTCTCCAAACTTGAGATAATTCGATTGAAAGTGGATGGAAACTTAGCTATTGATGGCTCCTTCGTCACCCCCTCCACCCAGATCTGCAACCTCGGAATTACCCTTGACCCCACGTTAAGGGTCCCTAACTTCCTAACGTCTTTTTTCTCATCTCTAGGCTCCCTATGTGGATGTAATTTGTGTAAACAGTTACTTCTCCTGGTACCATGATCCAGGCCACCTGGAGGTCATCCCCATCCAGCTTAGAGCTCAGTTTGAGAACTGGTATGGAAAGTACCAGAAGCCCATCATCCAGAGTGAATATGGAGCCGACGCAGTGCCAGGGCTTCACAGTGTAAGGATTCATTCTCAAACGCATCCAATTACCTGACCTTATTCTGCTTTCGTTAACAGCTGGATTAAAAAAAAGATCTTGCTAAAGAAAGCTGAACCTATTCTGTCTGACAGCTCCCACAACCTGCATCAAGAGTTTCAGACCCTGTCTTCTGGTTCCCGCTTCAAATACCTACTAGTCAAAACCAACAAGATACATACAGTACACTCATTCATACCCTCAGCCATCTCACTGTTAAACTCTAATAGGTTAAGGTAATATCAGCTTGACCAACCATGCTTGATAAATATAGCTTTAGTAGTTGTCACTGCTGTGAAGCCAATTGTCCCACTGGGGACAAGTAAAGTTCTACTTGACTTGACCAGAAACATGGTAATGGCGGGGGTAAGAAACTGTCTTTTCATTTTCCAGGATCCACCTTTGATGTTTTCTGAGGAGTACCAGAAGGCAGTCCTGCAGAGCTACCACAACGTGTTTGACCAGAAGAGGAAGCAGTATGTGATTGGTGAACTCATCTGGAACTTTGCCGACTTCATGACTGCACAAGGTACTGCAGCTGGAGAGCACAACCTGTACAACCAGAACTGCTTTTTATTTCCCTCCATTTCTACAATATATTGAGGGTTCTCTTAAAACTATAGATAGGGCTGATTTAGGCTGTCACCTAGAGCGCCACCAGCTATCAAAGTAACCATCAAAGTAGATAAAATCAACTTAAAGTCTGTTACAGTGACGTCCAATGCACAGATCACATTGTTTAAAACTAGAATTACTGCCTTGTGTTTGTATGCTTCTGCCAACCAGTCAGGTTGCAGTTTACAGGACACCAGCAGGTTGTTCATCTGTAAAACACAGAAAACACGAGTCGAAGAGACTCCTGCACAGATGATCATTAACCTTAAAACCCTTGAGTCATACAGGGATATTAGTAACCAGATTCCTTATGTTCCAAAACAATTCCAAAGGTTGCCTTGTTTTTGTGTCCTGTGCATAACGCAGTTCTTGTTGATCCATCTTGTGTCTGCAGAGATCACACGAGTGGTGGGGAACAAGAAGGGGATTTTCACCAGGGAAAGGCAGCCCAAAGCAGCAGCATTCATCCTGAAAGAGAGGTACTGGAGACTAGCAAATGAAACGGGCAGGCTCCCTGTTTGGACCAAGTACCCCTGCTCGTTCTGACACCCGCCAGTTGGTGCACGCATTCCAGGACAGGCTCGACTCCAAGTAAACACTTTGCCTCATAGGAAAAAAATGCTGGTAACATCGTGCCAGTTTCTAGTAGGCCTGCACGATTTGAGGAAAAACATGAATCGCGTTTTTTTTGCTTATAATTGATATCACAATTCTTTTTTTTTTCCTTACAAAGTGTAATGTTTATGGCACACATGAACCATGACAAAACAAGACAAATTGTCAGTACCAAACATAGATTTGTTTTTGGCACCTTTAGCACATTACTCATCGCCACAAGCCTGTAGACATAGAGGCATAAATAAAGAGAAAGGCGCAAGAAGCATTGCAGCGCTTGGGACCACTTTAAAACCTATTTTATACACTCTGTTTAATACTCACAGAAGACTGTAGTAAAATTAAATGAGATTCAAAGTCATACAAAAAAAAGTTATTAAAAAAGGAAATCGTGAACAGAGTGAATCAAGATCGCGATTTTATAACGATTAATCAGTGCAGGCCTAGTTTCTAGGTGTGGTCGAGCGCACCTATAACATTTTTTCAAGCAAATAATTTTTTTTCATGCTGACAAAAAATGGGTTATAGGATCAGAAGAATGAAGGGGTACCACTTCATTTAGTTCTGATACACACTTGTGAGGCAGTGCTTTCCAAACAAAAACAGCCAATCAAAATCCTTCATCAGAGACCAGCTCTGACCTTTCCTGCAGTCCGGTGATAGGAGTCCACCTGGCAGACAAAGCACATCACATTACATTAGACACTGTTAAGGAAGGGGGTTCCCACATCATCTCGGTTTTCTTTTCCTCCATGTGTTTGGGGACACTTTCTCAAATAAACGCAACAATATAGTGTTTTAGCAGTTTCATTTACCTGTTGGAAGCTATGGTCGTTTCTGAGCATTTGGTGTCAGCATGTTTTAAAATACTTAAAACATGTTCTGTTAATGTGAATTGCAATGCTGTATCTAATCATAAAAGTGTTTTATTTTTATAAATAACAATCAAGAGAGAGAATCAATTTTGATATGAATCATGCTATTAAAGACAAAATATGTACTCAATATGCAAGCTGTATTTTTTTTTTTTTTCACCCAGTTTTGTAGTGCACATTATAGTACTTTGCAGTCTTTTAAGTCACTGTCAAAAACTCAAAATAATAAATAGGTAATGCGTTGATTGTTGATGGCACAGTCTCGCATCCACAGCAAAAATAGGTCGGGCTACAGAGTCGAGCAATGGAATGGCTAATTCCCCGCAAAAAACCCACATAAAATATGAAATGATAAAATACAAAACTGTTGACACGATACAGTAAGGTGAGCTATTTAAATTAGCTGGATACATGATGGTTAAATTAACTCCTACCAGTGTATTGCTGTATGTGGAACTAAAATCTCCACCAATCTTTTTTTAATTTTTATTTATCTTGCCCTGTATAAAAAGCTTTTTCCATAAAAAGTGGGAAAACATGCTAGCACATCTGTTAGAAAGCTAATGGTGTAAATATATTCTTTGTAAATCTTCACAATCAGAAAGAACCTAACCGGCCTGTCTCATTACACAATCCAAAGCTTGAGCGTGAGGCTTGGTAGCTCGGAGGTTGTTTCCATAGACAGTAAAAGAAAGGTTGTTTCCTGTAGTGAAGGGATTTTAAGAATGCCTACACACAGATAGCATAGCCTGATGCTCCAGATGTCAGGCTTTATTCTGGCGTTGTACGTCCGTTGCACCAGACTCATGATGGCATGACTGCAATCAGAGTAAAAATGAATAAATACTATCGTTGACTCTGTATCACACGACTGACCTTCATGTTACAGCTGATGAACACTGAATATTTCAACTTAGTTTTAGATTTCTTTCAAGCATTCAGGAGCTACCATGACACTGTGTCTACTTACTTACAAGATGTTTACGAGATATTTTATTAAGAGCCTTTTTTAGGCACTTACTTCCTCATTTGTGGTGATTTCCTGGATTGGATCCAGCTGTTATTGCTATTTAAACAAAAACTGTTGCACAACTGGAGATTTATGTATCATTAAACACACTGCTCTTTCAACATTTAAACCTAATAAATAAACTGAAACGATATCAGCACTGATAATTAAACCGAGTCTTCCTTAGTCACGGTGACAGAGGTTCAGACCCGTGGTTGGCTTATCAGCTGGAGTGATACTGTAAATGCTCATACATACAAAGATTTTCATATCCTATGTCCCCTAAGGTTGGCTTTTAATAGATTTTCATGGCATCTGCGTTCAGTATTGTTTTCGGTTATTGAATCTGAATGCTTTAATTCCTTATTAAAACTACATTTCTTGGGATTCAGAAACAAGTAAACATTTAAACCTTTAAACATTTAAAGGTCCCATGAACTGGTCCTCTTAGGATGCTTTTTTATAGGCCTTAGTGGTCTTCTAATCCTGTATCTGAAGTCTCTTTTATATAAACATTAGTGGTCTTCTAATCCTGTATCTGAAGTCTCTTTTATATAGACCTTAGTGGTCCCTAATACTTTATCTGAGTCTCTTTTATATAGACCTTAGTGGTCCCTAATACTGTATCTGAAGTCTCTTTTATATAGACCTTAGTGGTCTTCTATCCTGTATCTGAGTCTCTTTTATATGACCTTAGTGGTCCCTAATACTGTATCTGAGTCTCTTTTATATAGACCTATGTGTCCCTAATCGTATCATAAAGTCTCTTTTATATAGACTTTAGTGGTCCCCTAATACTGTATCTGAAGTCCTCTTTATATAGACCTTATGGTCTTCTATCCTGTATCTGAAGTCTCTTTTATATAGACCTTAGTGGTCTTCTAATCCTATCTGAAGCTCTTTTATATAGACCTTAGTGGTCCCTAATACTGTATCTGAAGTCTCTTTTATATAGACCTTAGTGGTCTTCTAATCCTGTATCTGAAGTCTCTTTTATATAGACCTTAGTGGTCCCTAATACTGATCTGAAGTCCTTTTATATAGACCTTAGTGGTCCCAATACTGTATCTGAAGTCTCTTTTATTGACCTTAGTGGTCCCTAATACGTATCTGAAGTCTCTTTTATATAGACCTTAGTGGTCCCTAATACGGTATCTGAAGTCTCTTTTATATAGACCTTAGTGGTCCCTAATACTGTATCTGAAGTCTCTTTTATATAGACCTTAGTGGTCCCCTAATACTGTATCTGAAGTCTCTTTTATATAGACCTTAGTGGTTACCTATATGGACCTTAGTTAGTGCCTCTTATGACCTCATAAGGGGCAAGATTCCAGATTGGGCCATCAGAGCCTTCATTGTCTCAAAGGCAGAGCAGGATACCCAG
>NC_045745.1:4732884-4736614 GCF_008692095.1 Etheostoma spectabile | reverse complement strand
ACACCTATCACCATTTCTAGCCACTGGGGGGCCGTAGGCAGGCTGGGGGGACTCTTAACTAAATAAAAAAACTCAGGGAAATTTTCATGCCATGGGACCTTTTAACAATGTAAGTAAATGTTAAAATAAGAACTTATAAACCCAATAACCAGATTTAGGGAAATGCTGCAATTTCCTATTTACACAATAACTGTTGCACAACAAAAGGTTGCATAATTAAACACACTGCTCTTTCAACAACGTCATTAAAACATTTCAGCTAAGCCAATAAAATGGATCTGCATCAAGTTCGACCTGATGGGAGCCTCTCTTACTAACACTGTTCTGAGACAGGCAGACAAGGTTTGCACCAATCCTTTAATGTCACAGTAACAAAAGTATTACATTTAGCAGTGATCCCTTTTAGTTCAGTCACTCTTATGTTTAACAATTAATTTCATTCAAATAAGCTAAAATGACAGGTAGTTTCAGAGGGAATGTTTTAATGGTAGATCATTTCCACATGACAATGACACAATTATAAATGTTTTCATGTCAACCTTTTCCACAGTTTTCCCTTAAAATAAGCTGGATTTAAACAGATTATTTTTGCACCCTCTTACCATTCATGTAACACTTTTCCATGTAAGAAAATACAGCATTTTAAAACATATTTGGCAATACAGAAGCAAACCCGGTAAGTTTTCCTCCACAAATAAATTCAATGAACATTTAATGCTGAGACATGGATTCCTAGCCCTCCAACCCCACCTTTTTTTCTTCTAAAATAACCCAGAATGTTAACAGTCTATACAGCTAAAGGGCATAATCAATGATGAAAAATAACATTACAATCATGTAGTTTAAACAGAGTATTCTTAGCTAACCAACATGTCCTAGCTAGACAAAATAAAGAATTATAGTGAAGTTGAGGAAGAAAAAGAGGGAATGACCATTAATTTGACAGGGCAATTTGTTTGAAATTCTGAATGGACTTTTGCACCGATACAGGATATCAAATCTTTGGGATTTACCAATTTATCAGATTACATTTTAAGGAAGGCAAACAGAAGCGCCCGTTACATTTACCATTCTTCATTTTACAAGGCTATTACTGTTGCTCGTCTTTGGCTCAAGGCCTAGTGATCAAACAGAAGGCACTTTTGTTGGCATTGGTGATGCAACTAACATGGCAGTTATACCTCAGGGCCTAAATGAATATTCATGAGAATGCACTATCGATCATTTTGACCTCCTTTTGGACATTAAATCGTCACACGTGTTACCAGCCAAAGATTTCAAACTTTTGACTCGACATCCAAATTCCATTTCTTTAAAGTAACTGCACACTACTAGTGTAATAGGCTTGCTTATGACTGGAATGGAGCCTAATGATAAACTACCTACAGTACACTTGTCAGTTCTATAATTGGTACTCACAGGACCTAGAGTTGTTGCCACAGAAAACTCAGTTATGTCAGTTTGACTTGAATCCATAGAAGACTTGTCTTATGTGTGAGTGCACAGGCTTTCCCAGACAAAGACAACAGTGTGGTTGTTAATCTTATTCCGAGTGGAGATGAAACAGAACCTGATGTGAGCCCGACAAGGCAATACTGTATGAGGAAGATCTTAAAGATGAGGCAAACATTTAAATTGTTCTCTGGATGGCCACAGTTTGTTAAAAAGGACTGTGTTGGTGCGTGCGTGTTTTTGCCAGTTGACTACCAATCATGTCAACGGACCATCACTGCCAACCATTTTCCAAAGCAGACCATAGTGTTCAAATGAGAAATCTCCTTCCAGGCAGCCATTGGTTCCCATTCTTTTCTATCTGGCATGAAAATCAACTCTCCACAGATTTGAAATGTGTTAAAAGGGGGAACTCTACAGATTTTACACTGTGTACAGGTGTTGTGGAGCACTACTGTACATTTGAAGCCTGTGGAGTTCGAAAGACTCTGTAACCCACTTCTCATCTGTTTGAAGCAGGCGGTTTGAAGCTATATTAGCCACTCTTAGCACAGTGGTTCTCAAATTTCTTTCAATAACGTACCTCTTTATTGTTTTCCTCCCAGTACCCCTTGAACAACGCTAAACATTTTTTGGGTAGAGGAAAAAAAAAAAAAAAAAGCCTACCTTGAGTACCACACCTCACTCACCTTGAATGTTCAGCCTACATTTCACAACCGTTTAGAATCCATCACTAAATCATTTTGTATGTATTTGTTATTCAGGAATTTATTTAAAAGAAAAAAAAAAAAAAAAAAAAAAAAAAAAAAAAAAAATCGCACCAGACATCAACTCTCCAGCCAAACTGTCAGCAGTGGAGTTGCATTGTGGGTAATGTAGGCACCATGTTTTGACAAGGAAGAAGAATGCATGGAATAAAAAAAAATAAAAATAAAAGACAACACCTCTGGTTTTGCTGCATGGATTTTGAATACATGTTGAGATTGTATACTAAATTGCTGCCAAACTGCATCACATGTTATCAGTTATACTGAAACCCAAAGGACAACCATTGACAGTGAACAGTATATATGATCTTCACTGTGTAGGGTTAAGTGCAGAAAACATCCCATCCCAACGTGAAATCAATGGAAACCATTGTCTGCCTGATTAAAAAAAAAAAAGAAAAAAAAAAGTCTTGAATATAGAGCACACATTATGCTTTGGAAAATGGGTAACAATAATGTAACACAGCCTATATACAAGTAGTAAATGGGTTCCAACAGACAACATTTTCACTTTGACAACATCCTGGGGGGGAAACCAATATCACCTCAGTTTCCATTTGAACAGACAGGCGATGACTTCATACGTCATCACAGGGAGCACGTCACAGATTACTTTCCTGGCAGTCGCCATCGTCAATACTTTAACAACCGTCACCCACACAAATAAAACTATCAGGGATATTAAGGTGATGGGGTATGGAGACTAGAAGACAGTGAGGAAAACTGTTAAAAAGCTGGTTTTACACCACAGATGAATCACATTATTACGACTGTTCTGGACCTTTGATCTTTGTGTAAGATTGTCCGATGGCCAACATATGCTTAAAGCCAGGAGATGTTTACCGTGCACCTGGATACTTTAGTCATTGGATTGTGGATGGAGAAGAGAACAATGGTCCTACTCTTGTCAGCTGGGGCTGAACTGAACTGAATCCTGGGGATTTATAGAAAAGCCGCTACCAGCAGCTGCGGTTGCTTTCCCTTTACTGTGATCTATACGGACCTCGCCATGTTAGATCAACCACTTCATGAAAAGCTTCAGTGTCTGCAGCTGTTCCATCTTAAAATTAATTTAAAAAACACCAGCGACCTGGAAATCTTTCCCATAACTTCCACATATGGCTTAACATACAGATTTGTTTTCTTACACCTTGTTACGCTTCTGCTGCTCATCAACATAAAACACACGTGACATTTAAGTTTTGATCACATCCTGCAAATGAACTGTAACTCAGCTAGGCAAGATCAACGTTACTGTTCAATTGACATCAAATGTATACAGGCTGGACAGTGAACAAAAGCCAGATGAGCGTTTAAACAGCGAGACGCCACTGTACACTTCAGACAATCACAGTGCAGCAGCCCTGGCCGCCTCGCGAGACCATCAGGGAGAAACACTTCACTGGTATCTTAATTTACAAAAAAAAGTGTGAATAAAAAAATAAAGCCTTGGACCTGTGACAATAAAACTATGACAACTGGTGTTAACATTACTCCCCCCCACCCCCCAC
>NC_045745.1:4730714-4732252 GCF_008692095.1 Etheostoma spectabile | reverse complement strand
ACCACCCAAAACATGGAAAAAAAAAAAAAAAAAAAAAAAAAAAAGGTAATCACCTTAACACTCCTTTAGGACAATAAGTCTTGATGGATCCCACCTGTTGTGGGGGTCAGCCGCTTTTTTATACATCAACCAACAAAAAACAAAAATCATAGTCGAGGGTGCTAGGCTAATTGGTGAAATTGAACCAAGTTCTGTTGAAAAGATTGCGTGGCTCGGATGAAAACAATCCACTTACAACAAAAAAATTCCACACAATCTGACGCTGCCCGCCCAGGATACAGGAAGGAAGACGGACACACACACACACACACACACACACACACACACACACACACACACACACACGAAAAGGAAATCATCTTTCTCTTACACATCCTTCCGTGTTTGCAACATTGAGATGTCAGGCCCAACATTTAAGTTAAATTTCTTCTTTTTTTTGAACACAGAGCGGAATAAACATTGTTTGGAAGCAAGGTCTCCTGGTGGCAAGTCAAATGTTCAGAGGTCACATTTCATTTTTTTTTTTCTTTCGGTTGTTTGTCATACTTTTCTTTCCGTTCTCGACAGCTTAGTCCTGCTTGGCCTGAAGCTTCTGCTTCCAGGCCTCGTTCAAGTAAACCAGTCGCTTGTAGTTGAGAATAAAGAGAATGAAGTTCAGCGCGTATGTGGTGATGCAGATGATGCAGAAGTCCTTTAGGACAAAGTAGAGGATGTAGCCCAGGTAGAGCGAACCCACCACCGACAAGATGGATGTCGTCATGAGAATAAGGGCGGCCATTGCACTGACAGTCATTCCTATGGCGAGAAACACAAACTAAAGCTTAGGCAATTAACTGTTAAAAAAAAGAAAACAAGACAACCTTAGAACTAGGGCTGAAAGAAGTATTAAGATCCTTTACTTAAGTAAAAGTACTAATACCACACTGTAAAAAATGTCTGTTAAATGTCAAAGTCCTGCATTGAAAATGTTACTTTAAAGTAAAGAAAAAGTATGCAAGTATTATCGGGAAATAAAGTAAAGTATGAAAAGCAAAAGTACGCAAAGCAAAAGAAAATACATTTTAGAAACTGGAAACAGTTCTGTCCATCTAAGTGATTAATCATCAGCTGATTAATTACTTCAGCTGGACTTGAAATCCAAAATGCTCTTTTGTCCACCAGCCAAATGGCTAGTGAATGTTCAAATTTAACCAGGCACTTTATAGATAACCATTGTTTTTGGGCTGGTGAGTGAAGCAAATTCAGCAGCCACTTGCATATTTTACCAGTATTTGGCTGGTGGATGGAGCTTATTTTAGACCCTGCTTGTAGGCCTATATATTGCTGTGTAGTTGAATTTATAATAAAACTTAGTGTTTTATAAACTACATGGGCCCTATCTGGGACCCAAAGTTTAAGACTGACGCGCCCACGTTGTCTAAATAGCAAATGCACCTGAGTCTATGGGCGTGCTGGTCTTACAGGGAGGTGTGTTCAGGTGCATTCTGGGCGTGCTGGTGGGTCTTACAGGGGGTGTGTTCAGGCTCAATTCCTGGGCG
>NC_045745.1:4728040-4730689 GCF_008692095.1 Etheostoma spectabile | reverse complement strand
TTACAGGGAGGTGTGTTCATGTGCATTCTGTGCGGCTGGTCTTACAGTGAGGGTGTGTTCAGGTGCATTCTGGGCGTGCTGGTGTTACAACAAGGGGTGTGTTCAGGTGCATTCTGGGCGTGCTGGTCTCAGGTGAGTGTGTTCAGGTGCATTCTGGGTCTTCGCAGGGAGGTGTGTTCAGGTGCATTCTGGGCGTGCGGGTCTACAGGGAGGTGTGGTTCAGGTGGCATTCTGGGTGGCGCTGGTCTTACAAGGGAGGTGTGTCAGGTGCATTCTGGGCGTGCTGGTCTAACAGGGAGTGTGTTCAGCGCATTCTGGCATGTCTGTCTTACCGGGAGGTGTGTTCAGCGCATTCGGGGCGGGCTTGCTTACAGGGAGGGTGGTTCAAGAGCGCATTCTGGGCGTGCTGGTCTTACAGGGAAGTGTGTTCATGGGCGCATTTCTGGCGTGCTGGCTTACAGGGACGCCTGCGCATGGTCATAAATAGCGCCATGGGTGTTGTGGTGCAAAAATCTTGTCCAAGTAACTATTAAAAAGCTGTCAGATATCAAGAGAGTTAAAAATACAATATTCAGGTCGCTTGAAATATGGCGGAGAAAAATAGCAAACAGCGTTAAATAAATTACATGCACTAAGTTACCATTCCAAACCGCTGCTTAGACACAAGTAGCTCGGATGATTGGCGGCTCTTTTCCTCAGGCAGTTCTCTATTTATGAACCACAGCCTCTTAAACCTGAGACACTGCCTTATTATCTGTTGTCACATGTGTTGCAGTCATAGCGGTTTTTTTCAGGGTTTGCAACAATTGGCATGTTCCACACCTAGGCTGAAGTATTGATGTTCCTGGTTTCCTCACGGTCCATCGTGACCGTGTTCTAACATGTCCACACAGATGACACTCTAGGCATGATCAGCTGTGGCCATCTGATTTGCCGGAAATGTACTTATTACATGACCATTTTTACATATTGCGAATCAAAAAATGTATAATCAGAGGATTTTTATCATATTGCCCACACCCTATGTCTTCATACACTCGGATACGGCGAATGAAGAATATATAATTGGGACAGTCACACTAAGCGGTTCTATATAATACGATTCTCCGATTTTACAGTTGAGTGTACGTATCCCCTGGCTGTACCTGGCATTGATCAGGAGGTTCTATCCTTTAATATGCAGATTTATGGAACATCCCTCTAACAAATAACCAACCCAAGGCGGCCTGCCTGTAATTGGAATCTTGGACCGCATAACAGTTTGGCTTAACTACAGGCTGCTGTGTTTGTTAGGAAATCAGATGGAAACTGCTGCGACTAAAGGACCCCTCTTTCTGTGCTAGTGCCGGACGAGCTATGGGTCCCTGAGTGTCGGGGGGGGTGGGGGGGGGGGGGGGGGGGGGGGGGGGGGGGGGGGGGGGTGGTGGTGGGGGGGGTGGGGGGGGGGGGGGGGGGGAGGGGGGGGGGTGGGGGGGGGGGGGGGGGGGGTGGGGGGGGGGGGGGGGGGGGGGGGGGGGAGTTGGGGGAGGGGGGGGGGAACACATATTATGAACCAGATTTGAAAAAACGAACTGTCCGCGTCATAGTACAAACTACTGGCGTAAAAGCATCAAGCCCACTGTCTGTAGAACAACCGCGTCAGTCAGGAGCCTGATCACCGCGCCTTATTCTTCCCGGGCAATGGGGATGGGGAAGCTCACCTTGTCCAGTCCACGCCCAGATCTACAGAGGCTGAGTCCTTGATTTTCGCGGCCCACGGGTTTCAATTCCCGACCTGTGGGCGGCTGGTCTTACAGGGAGGTGTGTTCAGGCGCATTCTGGGCGTGCTGGTCTTACAGGGACGCCTGGCGCATGGATCATAAAATAGCGCCCCATGTGTTTTGTGTGCAAAAATCTTGTAAAGTAACTATTAACTAAAGCTGTCAGATTAAAGTAGAGTTAAAAATACAATAATTCTCTCTGAAATATGGCGGAGAAAAAAATAGCAAAAGGTTAAAATAAATTAAATGCACTTAGTTACATTCCACCGCTGCTTAGAACACAAGTAGCTCGATGAGTCGGCTCTTTTCCTCAGACAGTTCTCTATTTATGAAACCAGCCATCTTAAACACTGAAGACACTGCTCTTATTATTCTGTTGTCACATGTGTTGCAGTCATAGCGGGTTTTTTTCAGGGTTTGCAACAATTTGGCTGTTCCACACCTAGGCTGAAGTATTATGTTCCTGGTTTCTCTCACTGGCCAGCGTGACAGTTTCTAACATGTCACACAGATTGACAGCTCTAAGGGCATGATCAGCTGTTCTCAATTGATTTGCCGGAAAATGTACTTTTACATGACCATTTTTACATATTGCGATCAAAAAATGATAAATCAGAGGATTTTTATTCATATTGCCCACCCCTATTCTATTCATAACACTCGGTCGCAATGAAGGAATATATAATGGGGAAAGTCACACTTAAAGCGGTCATTATACATCTGATTTTAACAGTTGAGTGTACAGTAGTCCCATGCTGTACACTGGCATTGATCAGAGGTTAGTCCTTGAATATGCAGATTATGGAATCATCCCTTCTAACAAATATTAACCAACCCAAGGCGGCACTGCCTGTAATATGGAAATCTTGGACCGCAGTAGCAGTTTGGC
>NC_045745.1:4714036-4728015 GCF_008692095.1 Etheostoma spectabile | reverse complement strand
GATGGAGGGTGGGGACCACACACACCTATAAGGAAACACAGATGGAAAAAACGAACTGTCCGCGCATATTACACTGGCATAAAAGCATCAAGCAGCTGTCTGTTATGAACACGCGTCAGTCAGCTGATCACCGCGCTTATTCTTCCGGGCAATGGGGAGCTCAGCCACCTGGTCCAGTCCACGCCCAGATACAGAGGCTGAGTCCTTATGGCGCGGCCCACGGTTCAATCCGACCTGTGGGCCCCCTTCACCTTTCATGGTCATTCTCTCCCCCCCCCACCCCCCGTTCCTTTTCATGTCTAAGCTGACCTGTCACAAATAAATCCTAACATAGCTAAAAAAGAAAATAAAAAGAAAAAACTTTCACACCAATGACCCGGGTCGCTAAATACTGGGCTGGGCGGGACAAATTATGAAGTAATATTAGTACAAATTAATAGAATCTTGCATGTTTAATTCTTGCAACAAATTAGATAGTAACTTAGGCAGGGATCAGAAGGACACACTTACAGGAGTGTTTATACATTCCTGAAGGTTTTTAGAAATGGGCGTGAAAAGATTACTTAGGAGATAAACCTAATAACTCATGAATAGATACTGGAGTATACTTCCTGGTTTACTGCTGCACCTGCAATGAATGAAACGCAACGGAGGAGAAACTGAGGGTCCACAATACCATCTGTTGAGTGTTTGATGGTCCGACCCGGTTCATTGGTGTGAAAGAGGTATAAGTAGAAATTAATTTGGAATAAAGGCCAAAAGACATAAAATATGTATTCCAGTTCAGTCAGGTCAGCTTCAAAAGGTATGAGCCTCATGTCATGTGAGGTTTTGGGAAATAGAGCAATGACAGAGCAAGGCAGAGTCTTGAGTCAGTATTGGTTGCTGGTGTAACGGCTAGGGAGATCTGACAATACCAACAGATTACTGGGAATAAAATAACAGCTTACCTAGTAGGAGCTGAAAGGCATAGAAGACAATCCCGTAGACACTGTTGGGTTGGTTCAGTGCACTGTCATTTCCAAAAATTGAACCTAAGAGTCCAAATCCTCGACCCCACCTAGACCACACAAAAACAGCAGCAAAGAAGGGAATTACAACTTTACTTGAGGGGTACAGAAACTAACCAATCACTGATCACAGCGGAGTCAAAGTAAACGAGTCCAGATGGGATGAAAAGAAAACCGTATACAGCAATTAAACCCAGGTCAGGTTTCGGCTGGGTAGGGTTTGCTTTTTGGGGTTTTTAGGACAAGCAAATTATGATTTACAGAAAACTATTTTAGTGTTTGGTGAACAGCAGCTGCAGCAAAGCATTATTTACATTAGCGATTAATCTGCAGATTTTGTTTTGTCTACAGAAAGTCACAAAACAGAGGCGGCTTCTGCCCCCCCCACCCCACAGTAACAGTGCGTGCCCCATGTAGGGTGAGTCCTGCGGCCCCTTTGCTGCCTGTCATCCCCCATCTCTCTCCCCCTTTCATGTCTATCCACTGTCACTATTAAAGGGAAAAGTCACAAAACAACCCTTTTTAAAAGCCTGAGGTGCCGCTTCCAAATGTCGTTTTGTCCGACCAAGAGTCCAAAACGAGTGATGCGACGGTCCCGAACAAGTCTGTTCAACACATTTAAAATCGCAAAAAAATTAAATGCATGACGACAAACAATGACGTTGTTAAACAGAGCTGAAATACCACACATTAAATTGAAATATGTTTCTGTATAATGCGGTGTGATTATTGGATAACCATAATATTTAATTAGTAGTGAGTGTGTTATTTTATCATGCAACAAGGATAGCTATTCTTTAACTCTCCTACTTTTTAACCATTAATAGGATTGAATATTTCAATGTATTGCAGATGTAGAATCTTGCACATTTATTTCTTATAACAAATAAGAGAGTAACTTAGGCAGTGATCAGAAAGTCACGTTTAGGAGAGTTGTAGAGTCCCTGGTGATACTTGGAGCAAAGTCTCATGTTGTGTCGCGCCTTCTTGGTGATTTAAAATAGTGATGTTGATGCTATCATAGTAGCAACCCTAGCTCTGCCATTTAAAAGAACATCTGACCAAAAACAAGAATACAGTAAATCTTAAAAGTGGCGTTTCCATCCTAATTATGCTTTTAAAAGAAAGTTTGACTTGGGTATATTCCCAAAAAGTTGCTGAGAGTTACACTGTAATTAAAGAAAACAAGTGTTGCAAGACAAAAATAATTTCTTTAATTCAGTTATTTTATTTTTTTTATAATGGCAAATCACAACAGGAGTTCTCTTAGGACACTTTACAGATAGAGTAGGTCTAGACCACACTCTATAATTTACAGAGACCTAACAATCCCCCCCAAGAGCAAGTGCATTAAGCTGGGAGGAAAAACTTCCTGTTTTCCGGTCAGACCCTCCGACAGACCCTGGGTCTTGGTGGGCGGCCATCTGCCGCTTGGGACACAGAGACACTGATGGTGAAATATGATCAATAATAAGTATAGCATTGTTATGATGAACAGAGGCAATCATATGACCAATAAAGATATTAAAAGTATGACTAGACCTAATAGTAGTAGTAGCAGTGCAGGGCGTAGCATGGCGTCGTGGCATGCTACTGCAATGGACATTGACATGACTTGAGTAGCGCCATCTAGGTCGGGTTGTCCCACCAAATCCGTCGGTGGGCGTGACCGATGAGAGCCGGTAAAGGGCAATTCCGTTATTAGTACCGTCTCAAGAGAAGCAACACTAAAAGTCTCCCTAATTTAGGGCTGCTCGATTATGGGAAAAAATATAATTCTGATTATTTCGGTCAATGTTGAAACCACGATAATTTAACATGATTACCCATTGACTTCTGGGAAGATGTTGCATTTATTGAACTTAAAAAAACAGCATCAACAGTAAAAAAAAAAAAAATAATAAATAAATAAAACCATGCCTTAATACTTTTCCTATTTAAACTTGATCTTTTCATTCAGAACACAAGGCATTTTTGCATTAAGTCAGTTAGCTTAGCATAGTGAATGGATTCCTATCTTGCCGGTTAGCATGGTGTGAGTAAAAGTGAGCCAGCAAAACAATATCTTAAGTTTGTATTTTTATTCACTTTATTTATCAGACCTTTTGATGTTATTCAGTGTCCACACACACACACACACACACACACACACACACACACACACACACACACACACACACACACACACACACACACACACACACACACACACACACACACACACACACACACACACACACACACACACACACACACACACACACACACACACACACACACACACACACACACTCTATTATTATATGTATACTGTAGATTATATGTGTTGGTCAGTTTGTCCCATTTTGCAGCAATAAAATTGAAGTGATATGAACAAACGGAGAAATTTATTGTTTGGATGAAACAGATGTTGACAAAGTTTCTTTTTGGGGACAGCATTTGAAATTGGGAAAAATTAGAAGTTCAAAAAAAGGTTATGAATTGCAATACATTGCACAATATGTTTAAAATCACAATAATATCGTATCGTGGCATAAGTATCGTGATGATATCATATTAGGAGGCGCCTGGTGATTCCCCCCAACACACACCACACACCACACACCACACACACGTTAGGCATAACGTTAGTCTGAATAAGCGACCGTCAACTTTTGTGCTATATTGGCTACCACAGAATCCTGCAGCGGCGCGCCATCCATCCAGTTTGCGTTTAGTTGGACCATCACTTATTTTTCAACAGGACAATGACCCCAAACACACCTCCAGGCTGTGTAGGGGCTATTTGACCAAGAAGGAGAGTGATGAGTGCTGCGCCTGCACAATCACCGGACCTGAACCCAATCGAGATGGTTTGGGGAGAGCTGGACCGCAGAGTGATGGCAAAAAGGGCCGACAAGTGCTGGGCATTCTGGGAACGCTTTCAAGACTGTTGGGAAACCATTTCAGGTGACTACCTCTTGAAGCTCATCAAGAGAATGCCAAGAGTGTTTAAAGCAGAGCAAAGGAGGGCTACTTTGAAGAAACCAGAATATAAGACATATTTTCAGCTATTTCACACTTTTTCGTTAAGTACATAATTCCACGTGTTCATTCGTAGTTTTGATGCTTTCAGTGAGAATCTACAATGTAAATAGTCATGAAAATAAAAGGAAAAGCATTGAATGAGAAGGTGTGTCCACCCACACACACAGTAAATATGCAACCGGCGACTTAAACAATGCGTGCAGAGACAGAAAATGCGTTGGCCCCCCTATCTCCAGCTAGGGGAGACCGTGATAAACCCTATTTCAACAAACAGGGAAATCTTCCTTTAAGTTTGTCACATTATTTGTGTGCTGATGGATTTGTTTCATGGAAAACCACAACATCCAGCACAATAAAAGATAAGATAGGTGTGCGGTCATTATGCTGAGTTAAAAACAGTAACTTTGACTCAGAGGGAATGTTCAGTTAACCTATTACGCTTTTTCACATAGTCTGAAACGGTGTGTCTGCTCTGCAGGGCTACAAACAAGAATGCATTAAGTCAAACACGTGCAAGGTAGTGAACGTGATCCTGTCTGCTTGGGTACTCCTCAAAGACACAACTCTGTCTTCAACCCTCTCAGACAGTGAATTCCCTCACTCATCTTACAAATATGTAATAGGTCCTAGACAGATTGCATTCCAGTCATGCTGTGAGCATTTGCTCAAGGTCTGCAAAGATCTTCAATCAATGGGAGTCAATAGGTGGAGTTCACTTGAGTCATGTGTAGTAGCAAACAGTTAAGCTGGTATGGCAACTTGACAGAGTTGATTTTACACAATTGTGATCTAAAGACTGTAATGGGGTGTTATCCCGATTGACTTGACTTTTTGCAAACTATTCTTTGTGAATGAAACCAACTTGGATTAATTTCCAAAGGACAGCAAAAACGCAGCTTTATCTGTTAGCTATCTGTGTAACAACGATACAACGTGACTGAAACTTTATGGTAACGTTGTTACAGTCCCCTCCACTGACCTCTGGAGCAGTTCTGAGCACTGTACTGGGCGTGGGATGGAACCCCTTGGACTGACTGTTAGCCGCCCGGTGACATTAGCATGGCAGCTAATGACAGCAGCGTGACAGTAGGTAGTAGGTTACAGGTTCAAGTTACCCGAACGTATTGACATTAGCTAAATAAGTTAACCACCAGAAGTCCTTGTTTTGACAGGCGGAATGAATGGACTCGTCCAGCAACAACACACATGCAACAGTAACGTTAGTCATAACGTTAGTCTGAATAAGCGACAGTCAACTTTTGTGCTAAAGTTAGTGTTACAGATGTGTTAGCCTTTCATACACAGAGTATCCGTACAACCGGTTAGCATTACCGTCAACTATCATTGATTAAATTCAACAATGCTGACGGCTCACTGTTGATAGCTAAGTGGCTAAGAAGTAGCTATAACCTTAACAAATGGATGGGTTGCGTTAGCTAACAGTTAGCAAAGTTAGCTTCATCGAGCTAGACAGCTAATGATGTGCCTATTAAATGAGAAGTTAAAGTGAACTTATTCCACACAGGTTATTTAACTAGTAGCCAGCTTGCAACACGCCGGCAGTTATAATGTGAAGTTAGCCTTAGCGGTAGCGGGCAGCCGGCACATGCTAGCTGAGAGCATTAGACAGCCCTTCCCAGATTACCACAATAGCAGCTTCATTGAGCGCTCTTTGCTGAATTCAAATTACCTTGAGGTGAACACTTTTGAACAGCTGATGGAGCTGCTGACGTCGCACATAGCCTTGTAACTCGCATCCCGAGCCTTTTCCCTCTCGACGTGAAAGGCGTACAGAGACAACAGTATGCCTAACACGCAAACAAGAAGCCTAGCTATTCTTTCCCACCGAGGGGTGGACACTCTCAGGACGGGCGCCGCCATCACTCTCTGGCCTAGCTGGAGACACGCATACATACGCAGCCAGTTCGCCTGAGACAGGGCTGCGACGTGGATCAGCGTCAGGAGGACGTGCCCCACCGTCAGGGGCGGGGCCCTTGAGTACAGGAACCCTCAATACTTCTTTCCATGCGGACGTATTTTAATAATCTAAAATGCAAATCATCGGGCCATGCATTGGTTTCTAACAACGCACAGTGTTACATTTTTTACATCATATAATAGTAACAGTTGCATGCATGTTCTTTATGTTCTGTGCACTGATGTCTAGTCATCACTATCATTACACCGTAAATTATTATCATAACTTCCTTAGAAATTTATTTTCATACCCAAAACTCATTTCAATCACTTAGGCTCCTTAACCCTTGTGTTGTCCTCCCGGGTCAAAAAGATTAACCCTTATTTATTTATTTATTTGTACCCTTTTTTTCATTAAGCATTTTACATTATTTATGTATTTTATCTATTGTTTATTAATTTTATTTCACTACCACCACTCTACTACCACTAGTTTTACACTACTTTCTGGAATTCATGGTCAATACCCTCATTTGTATAGAATTATACCTAAAATTTGAGTTAATAAAGCAGAAATTATGAATTATTTTGACTACTGGTTAAGATCAGGGAAACGTATGTTGAGTTTGGTCAGGATGCGGATTTGAAAAGATTTTAATTTTCACCCGAAATTTAATAAAAGTGAATGTATTTGCAAAGAGTGTTGCATTGAACCCACCCCTCCATTTTTTGTGGTAATTTGGTTAAAAACAATATTTCTGATATAGACATTGTTAAAAGGGGTCCAATTTGACCCGAGGACAACAGGAGGGTTAAACATAGGCTACAGGCATTTTAATGTCCAACATTGATTTGATATTTGTTGTTTATAACACACTCCCCCCCCCCCCCGGCCCCCCTCACACCCACACACACACACACACACACGCACACACACACACACACACACACACACACACAACATTCAATCTTTGAACATGGGGACAAAAATAAAGGTCCACACAGGGAAGTAACATTGATCGAACTAACAATAAATAGCAAAATACAACCAGCACAATATGAAAGCATATAGTTCATAAATATTTAGCCCATTCGGGGGGGAAAGTCACGTGACTCCATGTACATAAACACAGCTGGTGACTTCATCTGTGTACTCGCTCTCAGACTCGGCTGCGTTCCGTCTCCAAATGGCCACAGACATGGAAAGATTCCTTTCTTTCGAGGAAGCCCATTACGATCAATATGACTATTATAATATGCTGGAATACTCGTGTCATGCTTGTGGCAAAGGGAGATCCAAGAGAGAAATCGAGCTGAACACAAACCGCCATTCCCCCGCTGGACACGAGAGGAAGATCGCAGAAAAATACCACAACAGCGAAATGAAACGCAGGAGAACCAAGAGCTCGTCGGCTTGATGGCTTTTCCTCCATATTTACGGGTAACAATGTGTCATTTCTTTTGAGGGAGGGTTTATCCCCTTTATTAGGTACATAGTTAACAGATGTGAAGTGGGGGAAAGAGAGAGAGAGAGAGGGAGAGATGGGGGACGAGGCGAAACAAAGGCCGCAGACTGGATTCGAACCCGTGCCGCTGCAGGACTCAGCCATCATGGGTCGAGCGCACTTACTGAGTGAGCTAAAATAGTAGTAGCCGTATCCAACTCTGTCATTTCGATTCTGAAAATAGGATTTATTCACAACACTGCCTTTGTGATGGAAAATAAGGACCTCCTACTGGGTATTTACATAACTACATAGCATAATTACTCCCATAAATATTAAGGTCAACGACGTAACAGTCAGGAGTTATAGTTATAACTTGAAAATTAGAGTTGGCTTTGTTTTCCACCTATGATGTCAGTTAAATCATAGGTAGAGGCATGCATCAAGCATTTACCTTTTTCTTTTTTTTTGCGTGTTTTTGTTTTATTATTATTTTATTTATTTTTATCATCATAAAATTCAACAAGACTCCATTTGTGCACAGGTGCAACATTGACAGATCTGAAACTTTTTTTTCCGATATAACTGGATTAATTGTCAACATATCAGCATCGTAAAACAACAACAAAAATATCTGAAAACTGAAACAATTAATCAGCAAGCTTTTCAAATGTGAGAATTTGTTGTTTTTCTTTGGCTGTTGGTCCAATAAAACCAGTGGAATATGTCTACATAGGTTTTGGGAAATAGTGAATAAACATATTTTAAGTATTTTCTGACATTTTAGTTATAGTCCACATTATTAGGCATGATTGAGAAAATAATCTGCCGAGTATTAAATAATACAAAACATCTGCAGGGTGTGATTTGTGATGATCCTTTCATTCTTATTTCCACACAGATAGGAAGTTGGATTTGTGATGCTGACCATGGCCAAGGTTCTCCGCCTCCCTTGACCCAGAGAATGGACGCCGGGACACCGGGGACATGTCCAGTAATCAGTCACGAGACAGCTTTCAATTTCCAGCTTTGCAACAATAGTTTGTGTTGGGCTATAGGTCAGTGGTGTGTGCATGATAAACATATGCAGGTAGATGGAGTCATTTCTGCAGGGGCAGAAGATATTATATTTTATTTCAATAAAAATGATGTTAACTAAACCAGCTTGGATTGTCTTATTTATATTACTCATAATGTAATACAAACAGAAATAACATATATCACATATAATATAACTGGTTTTGTTCTGTTAATTGCAGGTTTGTTACAGTTTTGTTTCCCTAAAAGCAGAATGTATTCCATCCATTTTGTGCATTTGAAATTGTATGATCATTTTCACTGATATAAGCTATTTGGGGTGTCACTTGACCTGATTGTAGAAACGGACTGCAAACCACCTTTACCCTAAGACTCCCAAATCTCCTTTTACCAGATGATAAGTACTACGCAGGGACAAGAAATATCTGTATCTACAGAAAGTACACTGCAGTGATCGAAAAAAAAACATAAATCAATGATGAATGAAACGTTTAAGCAGGTGTTCTTCAGCTGAACCAGATGCTCTCCCATGCATACCCGTGTTTGGGTTTAATTAGTGTCGGACTACTGGCTGAACCATTGGCGAAGTTATATGCTTTTATTTTGAAGGAAGTGTTTCGCCACCGGAACCGATGTCACGGGTTCCGTCGTGGTCTTCACACATGAAGGAGTTGCTAGCGTAATGTTGACCGTAGACTGTTAATATTAATATACAGTCTATGGTATTGACCAATTTCTTCGTTATTATTTTTTTCTTATATTGGCCAGGATGCAGATATGCAGTGTGTGCAGCGAACAAACACCGAAATACAGATGCCCAGCCTGCAAAATAAGATAGTAAGTAACTTTAAGTCTGTACGATAGCTAGCTAGCTAGCTAGCTAACTAGCCTTAACGTTAGCTTCCGTGTTGTTTTGCTAAAGTAAGAAACGGAACGTTATTCGAGAATGGAAAGCAATATATTGTTTGTTGTTGTGGTACATCAGTAACATTAAGTCTGTAAAACCTAAATTAAAAGAGTAGGCCTATTAAAAATGTTCAAATAGTAGCCTTATCTACTTAGAGCTAACATTAAAGCTAGTTACAGTGCTTTTAACTCCCGTTACGTTAGCGAACATGACACTGGTTCATTTCAACACATGGGGGACGCCTGTAGCTAAATATTCAGAATCGAGAATTTTGCGCAGATTTACAGACCATGCCGCTGACTTAAAGTAATGTTCTTAAGTTACACGGGAAAACAAATTTTAGACAACACAACCACATGGGACGGCAACCTACGTAGGACAAAACCCATTTGCGTTTTGACGTCATATAGACCGCTACTCTGAAGAACAAATAATGACCTTATGTCTTCTTTTTTTTTATGTATGATTGATGTGTATTTTTAACTCACTGGAATCTTTAAGTGTTGGATTGGGGAAGCAGTAGTTCAGTCAGTAGCTCAGGAGTTAGGTTGGGGACCGGAGGGTCGCCGGTTCAAGTCCCCGTTTGGACTAAAGTATTTTAAATTAGTATATACTGCTAAGGTGCTCTTGAGCAAGGTACCGAACCCCCCAACTGCCCGGGGCGCCCTTCCATGGGCAGCCCCCCCCCCCCCCCCCCCCCCCCCCCCCCCCACTCTGACATCTCTTCATTAGTGCATGTATAGGTACTGAGCATGTGTGTAATAACCACATATGTGTTTATATATATATATATATGTGTGTATATATGTGTATATTTATATATATGTGTATATATGTATGTGTGTATATGTATATATGTATATACATGTATATATGTGTGTGTGTGTATATATATGTATGTGTATATATAGTATACACTATTACATTAAAATGTCTAGAACTAAAGAAACACTTACTATTAATATGTGGAATCCCTTTTTTAGAATAATCATATTTAAACATACCCATAAAAATATAACCTATAAAAGCTATATTTTATTTATACTGTAACTACTTGCTTCAACTAGTTTAAAAACAATGTATTTAGAACAAAATGTGATATATACTGTATATCTTTTTTTTATATAATTATTGTGTTCTTTCTCTTACAGTTGTTCACTTGGCTGTTACAAGAGGCATAAAGGTAAACAAGGTTGATCTCAGTATTTATGATGTAGTTATGTGCCGTTTAGACGAGCTGCGATCATATTAATAATACAAGGGCGCTGCTCATCATCCACAATCAAAATTCTTTGTTTGCCCATAGACAGTTGCCTTCCTGTCGGGCAGCCTGAACCCACTGGGCCTAAAGTGAAGGATTCTTTCAACACCGGTATGGGATTATTTCTCTGATCAGTCCTGTGATTCTATTTTTGTGTGTGTTTATTGTGTCCATATCAGCCAGCCTGAGCGCAAATCAAATATATTCTAATAAGTGGGGCAACATGGAGAAAGTAATTAAAAAAAAATCAGAAAGTTAAATTCATGTTAACAGTGCTTATCATCTTGTATTATATTTGAGTGTATTCTCTTTATTTGATCATGAAAATTGTGAACAGGTACTGTATTTAGACTGATAGTAACCAGTGTACTACTATCTACTGTAACCTAATCTCACCAAGCTGTGCATTTCACTGAGCTAGAGAGCCACATGTCAAAGTGTCCTTGAGCAAGACACTGAACCCCAAGTTGTTCCCTGGACGCTGTATGTGGCTGTCCACTGCTGCTAATGCTGAGGATGGGTTAAATGCAGAGATTGAAATACACTACATTGTACTGTAAGCTTGTATTGGAAAAATAAATTTCTTCTTCCAAAGTTGTCAATTTGAATTTAATTGTCCCTTTAGATTAAAGCTCAATTTATAGTCCTGTGTTCAATGAACGCTGTAGGTATACGTACGTACGTAGGTCTCAAAATTTGTAACTACAAGTGACTGTGATTGGTCGGCTCAGCCGTGGGTTGGTAGCGTTGCGTTTCCTCCGACTCATTTCCGGGTTCTCCCTCTACATAAACGAGAAATCAAGGAGACGGAGAGGGTTAACTTTTCCTGCAACAGCTTTCCAAACATGGTCAGAAAGCACAGCGTTGTTACACTCACTCTGCCTCTAGAACAGGTACTCGCTCTGAAGCTAATCACCGTCACTCTCTCGCACGCTCGTAAAGGGATACGTTAGAGTGAAGCAGACACCAGCGCACAAGTAGAAACGTCAGGCCACTTACTTTAGGCCATGGCGTAAGCTCTGCGTAGAGCCCTCACAGAAGCATTAATCCCACTTTAGTGACAGCAAAGACAGGCTGAGATGAAGTGATTGAAACACCACTGTTCAACCTTCACAATTTTCCAATGCCCTGTGTGAAACACACTTTTTGCTTTCCTGTCTTTGCAGAGACGTGGACTGTCGAGGATCTTCTGCAGGAAGAGGAGGACATTGTTGACAAAGTGCCCCTGCAGAGGCTCCAGCTGTTAGGTATTAATCTGACAGTACCTTTGGGCTGCTCTTCACACCGCAGCATCACCATCATCCTTCATATAACACACTAATGACCACATGAATCAGTTCCTAAGTAATTATAGAATTCCTGTTTTCTCATTTCTCTGCAGGTCAGTCAAAAGAGCTCCGGGACCTTCTGTGCAACCCCCACCTGAGACAGTTACTGCGCTCCATCGACAGCGCAGACAGCAAAGCCGATGCGATGAAGGCCGCCATGCAGGAGCCTCTGTTTGTCGAGTTTTCAGATCAGTGTTTGAAACTTGTCGATAATTAAGCAAAATCGTTTACAGCCAGTAAAGCTGATGATTTGTAAAATAGTGCCTGCATTGGTTATTCTCAGATTACTTTATTATATTTTTGTATAAAGTCTTGGAATAAGCAGGTTGTGTAGTTACTGTAGTTTTTTGATCTAACTTCTTGTCCAAAGCCGTGACTTTCAGCAGTATCATGTTCAAATAAACGCTGAAATGTTCAAAAACCATAAATTGCTGAGTCAATAGTAAAGGCATTACAGTCTAGTTAAAAAAGTCAACTGTAGCACGCATGCATCAACCATTCTATAACCATAATGTTTATTTCAACAAAACAGTCATTTAAATAACATAATACAAGTTGTACCTTGATCCTTTGGTACCGCTAAATTACAGATTTCAAATTACAAACGGTCATAATGAGTGACATTACAGTGAATCCATAGCTGGAAAAGGTTAAAAGAAGAAATTATTTAACAGGCAAAAATCAACAGAGGTTACGTGTTGGATCAAAAGCTAGGATGACAAACGTCAGTCTTAAGTTACATTAGTACTTTTTTTAACAATACAGCAAAAAGATGATTTGTTCTACTACATGAAACACTAGTGTAAAAAGACTTTGGTATGTTCTACAGTGCTTGCATCAATGCTTTGGACTAAAATTCATACAGGAAGTGGTTTTGGCAAACATTTTACACATAGTGCTGCTCATGAGTATAGGAACCCAGACTTAAGTTGACTAAAAAGAATAAAAAAATCATCTTTTGGAAATTGATCTTAATGCCTTGGATTCTTTCTCATTTTTAAATGATGGCAATAAGATAAATTTCCAAAAGATGATTTTTTTATTCCTCTTTTTAGTCAACTTATGCATGGGTTCTCCTATACTCATGAGCATATGCATATACGCCCTTTATCAAACAATAAGCAGCAATTTTAATAAACCTGGGTTCATCCATTCCCTGTTTTACATAAGTAATGTGTCAGCTTGTTCATGTTGCTCTGTTGCTGTGTGTGTGTGTGCTGTGTGGTGTTAAAAATAATGTGCGTAATGTGCCTATTAAAATGATGCACAACTTGCTAGTATTCACCCCCCCCCCCCCCCCCCCCCCATGCTGGATGTTGTGATTACATCTGCAATCATATCTGCATCTGACCCATGTGTTTTTACACCAAAAATACATATCTATAAAATCACACATAAATTATCACCCTTAAATAAATACACTAAAAGGCACTCGGCAAAGGTCCAGGCTTTGATGGATAGCCGGGACGTTCCAAAGAGGCAGCAATGAGACACAAACCTGCCGTCCTCTCTTTTAAAGCCACTAAGGTTGTCCCACTTCTCCAGACAAAGACTCGTAAAAATTTGAGTTTGTCTTACCCCCCCATTCATTGGTGTCTATATTTCATATCTCAGATGTGGCAGGTCAGTGGTCAGTGTCTCTGGACTGTGAGTTTTCGAATTAGGGGTAATTTTTTTGTTGTTGTCCCTAGACCCTGAATGCAACTAAAATGATCCATGATAAGTAAATCCAGTTCATGGCACAGTGCATTATGTTACCTGACTTCCTGGTGACTTCAGATATTATGCCAGGGTGCAGGTTTCGCACCGTTGTATAAAAATCAATTGAGATGTAAAATTAAACTTTGGCATTCTTTAAAAAAAAAACAAAAAAAAGAAAAAGTTAGAAAAAAACCTTAAAACACATTAAACAAAATGACATAAAATACCAGGTTTGTTCCCTCTGTGTCGGATTCTGGAAGAGCAGATGTTTACCAGCTGTGTGCCAGGTTGTCCTTAATCTGTGTCCATGACAACAGCCTTTAGTGTTGTGCATGTGGGGTGGTG